>NW_018164816.1:882327-883408 GCF_001263595.1 Phalaenopsis equestris
AAAAGATAAAAACTTATCTCAAGTCCTCCACCAAACTCTTGAAGTTCTTTTAAATCTCTTCTCTTTTACAATCACTCAAAACAAAATAACAAAAAGGATAAAGTAAATAAAAAGTGGTTCCTGAAAATCTCTCCGAACTAACTCCCTAAAGAAGAACTTTCAAAACTTACCAATATTTTTAGAACTCTTTTCTAAATCCTCTCTTATTTCTTTTATAATTTTCTAAGAGGTGCATTGGGATCTCTTCAAAATGTGTCTCGATTCAATGTATTTTCTCAAGAGATGCATCCTTTCATGATAATTTTCGTCCATGGTGGTTACAACCACCTATTAAGCCAATGGGTGCCTTAAAAACCTCTTCGAAATTTGTGAAAATTGATTTTACTCATTTAGTAACTGCCAATGACGCTTAAGCGCGGGGTCTCGGCGCTTAGGCGCTAAAACTCTTTTGCACAATTTTTAACCTTTTTGCTTCAAATTTGATCCCTTTTCACTCCTTTAAGAATTTTTTTCATTTTTACTTATATATGCAAGAAAAACATAAAATACCTTCTATTAAAGTGCAATATCTCAAAAATAGGTATAAAAATGTGTCTAAAAATTTTATATATTTTAGGTGTATCACATCTCTTTCCACCAAAACTCTAGCCACATAAGGCCTAGCGCAATTGCAGGTGGCATTGTCCACCTTACTTCTTCAAACTTCAGCCAAATGAAGAAAACCGCCAAATAACTGCCTCTAACACTTAGGTGCAGGGCCTCTGGCGCTTAGGCACAACCTTCTCTGTTTAACCGGCGCTTAAGCACCGGATCTAACGCTTAGGCGCCAAAACACTTTAGCTCAATTTTTGCCTCTTTGCTCCAAATTTGATCCTTTTTCTCTGCTTTTAGCATTTTTCACCTTTTTTACTTGTACCTAAAAGAAAAACACACAAATGTCTTCCATTAAAGTGCAATATCTAAAAAATAGGTATAAAATCGCGTTTAAGAACACTATATATTTTAGGTGTATCAAAATCCCCCAAACTTAAAATATTACTTGTCCTCAAGTGACACTTCAATCTTTAAAAACTAAATAAGT
>NW_018164816.1:883653-914681 GCF_001263595.1 Phalaenopsis equestris
TTCTTTTTCTTTTTCTTTTTCTTTTTCTTTTCTTTTTCAGGCAAGGATTACTATATCTGGATAGGCCTTTAATGATTTTGAATTCCACTTCTCCTTTATTAAAGCAATTTTGTCATATAAATCTTGTACTTATAAATATAATAATAGTTTTAAAAATTATTTTTAACAAAATAAATTTAAGTATAAAAAATAAAAGTCTAAATTTCTAAATTTTTTAAAAATACAATTTTTCTTTCTAAAGATAGTTACTTATATTAAACATTTTCTACACTAAAAACTTTTAACTTTGAAGTTTTTCTTCATGACTAAAAATTTCAACTAAATTTTCTTATTCATTTCTAAAATCAAATTTTACTTCCCTAATATAACTTCATATACATGATCATTTTTCTTTTAAAATTAAATTCACTTGTAGCACATCTGAGAACAAATATACAATTTTAAAACCTACCTATTTAAGGAATGCATCTACACCACCAATCTTTATATCTTCAGATTCGATTCAATTGCAAGAAGAACCTGCATTGAATGATGAAATCAGTAAAAGATCTCCTAAGAAAGAGTTATTCAAAATCACTGAATGGCATATTCCGTGATATATAGAAAAAAATGAATGAGATTTTGATACTGGGGCACCTAGAGTAAACATTGGATACATCAGGTTGTCGATGTTAGACCAAGCGCTCCGTGGGAGGCAACCCATGGTTATCTTTCTTATCTGTTTAGTGTGATTGTTGTCATGTTGGATTGGATAATAGTGAGATGTTGGACTTTGACCATGTTTGATGTGTAAGAGTGGATTGGATTAATGTTGTGAGGTAATTCCTTCGTCATGGCTAGGTTTGTATATGATTTCTGGTAGTAGCAGGCTGACAAGTCTTTTACAACTTAGTTCTCAACTGGAGCTGAGCATTACCTTGAAGCATGTAGAGTTTGGACTTGGACTACTCCATGTCAACTCTGTTACTTCATTTATCTGACTTTGTTATCAATGAGTAAGGTCATGAACTTACTTAGTGAACAACATCTGGATGAACTGCACTATTTTTATTTACGAGATTGTGTATACCTTATACTTAGAGTAACCCTGAAATTGACAACACATGAAGGAATTCTGGTCCATGGGTGATAACCATATAAAGTATTATATAACACCCACGTTAGTAGAGTAGTTTCTTCTGTTATAAATTGAAAGTAAGGATGGATAGTGTGAGTAGAAGGAAGATCGAACTAACCTCAGTTGTTGTTTGTTTTTGAGTCTGTGAATCTATGTATTGGAGTTTGTGTGTCTATGTTTGTGAGTCAATTTAATTGATTCATTGGAGATGACAAAACTTATCTCAATATTTTAAACTTATTAGCATTCAACAATTCCTTTATAAAATTTAAAATGTGTTCATGTTTAATCTTCAGTTTGTACCTGTCCTACTATTTCAAATTCCTTTATAATGTTATGTCAAGCATGTTCATGCTAGATTTACTTTCTACTATAATATTCTATCATGTGTTATTTGTTGATATTTTTGTAGGATGTGTAGTAAATTGTAAAAGTAATATTTCCCTTCCGCATATTTTTGTACTTCATTGTTACACATGTTTTAGCTTAAGTTTGGGGGAAAAGAAAAATGTTTCAAATTTAAACCTTACTTATTTTCAAAAGTACTACAAATAAATTTGTATTTTATTTCTAATGATTATTGTTATGTGGAGTCATCTTAAGGATGTTAGAATTTTAAGTATAGAAATGGAGTAGGAAAACTTGGTTGATATTTTTAGTGAAGAGGGTGAACCTAAAGTTAAGGATATTTAGTGGAGCACTTAGGAACATGAATAACTATGTTTAGTAGGAAAAATTGTATTTTTGAAAAATTAAGGATTTTTAGAATTTTTATTTCAAATATTTAAGGCTCTTTTAGAAATTATTTTTAAAAAAATACATCTTTTCAAGTGAAGGAAAGTAATAAGTTTTAACTTTAGAGGAGGATAGTGGAATTCAAAATTATTTAGGACTTCTCCAAATATAGTAATCCTCACATAAAAAAAAAGAGAATAAAATGATGGATCAAAAAGATCCTGAAAAAGAAAAAAAATGCAAAAAAAAAAAAAAATTAAAAAAAAAGTGAGGAGAAGCTTGGGAGAGGTCCTAATAAAAAATTAGTTTCACTTGAGTCTTTCTACAATAAAAAACTTAGAACAATCCTAAGCTTGATTTTTATACTTATATTAATAAAAATTATTTTTAAGAGAGTTCTTAAGTTTAGAAAGTAAAGTTTATAGGATCATAGGATCCGAAGTTTGAAAAAATCTGCATATATTTCTGAATTAGATAGGAAAACAAATTCTCAAGTTTGATGATAAATATTTTAGACCTTGGGCTAATTTGATTCACAAGAAGTTGTTCTAGTTTGAACTATCATATTTTTAGAACAAAATTTTAGTAATTCTAACGGATGACCCATTAACTCTAATCTACATAAATTATTTTAAAAATGTAGTATTACTTAAGGACAAGTAATATTTAATTTTGGAGGATTTTGATGTGCCTAAAAATGTACTAATTTTTATTTCATATTTTATAATGATATTGCACTTTAAATGTAAGTTATCTTGTGTTTTTGGTTGTAGGTACATCAAATTGAAGAATTTGGAGTGATTGGAGCAAAAGGAACAAAAATGGCCAAAATGAAACAAACCACACCAAATCGGGTCGAACCGGGGCACACCGAAGCTATGGAGGCTGAACCCAGACACTTAAGTGCTTGTGCCCGGTGCTTAAGTGACCAAAATGGCGCTTAGGCGCCACCAGACAGAGAGGAGGGCGCAAATCGGTGCTTAAGCGCCAAAATCAGTTTTCAACATATCTTCTAAAATATACATCGAATTTGAACGATTTTTGAAGCGTTGCCTCGTGCATCTCTTGGGGAATTCGTTGGAAATGAAAAAAGGGACTTTCTAGAAGGATTTGGGGTGATTATAAGGAGTTTTGAAGAGGCACTTAAGACACCTTTTGGAAGAGTCATTGAATCTGGACATTTTTTAAGAGACACTTAAGAATCCCTTGAGAAATTATAAAAAAAAAAAGGTTTGGAAATGTTTTTAAAATGACTTTTGGACTCTTGAATCAATTGGAAGAGGAGAAGAAGACTTGGAGAAGAAGAATAAGGCTTGGGCATGAGCCCCAATGAGGGCGACAATGTGAGAGAGAAAGAGAGAGAGTGAGAATTTCTTCTTTTCTTTTCACTTTGTTCTTAGAGAGGATTGTAAGGAGATTGCTTTTTCTATACAAGGAGAGTTTGATTTCCATCAAAGATAAGTATTTTCATTGTATTTGGTTTTGAATATAGTACTTTGTTTGTATGGTTTCAAAGTCTTGTTCAATGAAAAGTTCTTATTGTTTCTCCATGTGTAGTGAGTAGTTTTCTTTACTCTTCCCTCTTATAATGAATTAGTATGCATGTGTAGGATATATAATTGAGTAGAGTGAGAATATATTGCGATGATTTTACTTTGTTCTTCATTTACATGTAAAGCTGATCAACTTGCATGTTACAATCTGTTGCGAGAACATGTAAGATCAGTGATGGTGTTGTCTCAATCAACAGTAGTAGAATCACATGAGATTGTATGGATGAGAATGTAGTTCATATGGTTGAATGCAAATAAATAGGGAAATAATCTTTGATGGTTGTAGAATTAGAGAACTTTAGAGTAATAGATTAAAACCCCCTAATTTGGTTTATTGTTTTAGGTTTTGATGCGAGATGTTAGCCTCCAGGTGGAGGGATAAAAGAGAAATCTAGAGTGAGAGCTAGTATCTTCTCTATCTAGCCCGTCTTCAGAACTATTCAAACTTAGATTAACCAATGTTCTTTATAGCATCTCTAGTAAGGGCAAATAATATAATTGCTCCTATTTGTCACAATTTGTCTCACTACTTATTTTACTTTTTACACAAGTCATTAATTTCACTGCATGAGGAATGGTACTTTTAATATATTAAACTCCACTTTCTGATTTTCACTAAGTATTTTAGTTTAGAAGTAGAAGTAGAACTATTCAAACTCCGTGGGATCGATATTCAGAGCTTAATCAGAAAGTCCTATATTACTTGATAACGATATGTATGCTTGCATAAAATCCCTACTATTTAAAGATATAATTGAAACCTTACTTTGTTTGGGATCAAGTTTTTGGCGCCTAGTGGTGTCAACTTCATAAATCCTTACATATAAAAAATATCGGGATCAACTATCAATCTTTTTTTATTTTTCTTGGTTTAATTGTTACACCACTCCAATCTGAACAATCGAATAATAGTTCACTGATTAATTTTGTTATGAATTAATGGGTTTTTTTACTCCTATTGCTAACAGCACCCATCAAGCTATAAAGTGGAAGCCTTGTCAAAAAAAAATCATGAAATTTTCTAACAAACATAAAAGTTTTCAGAAATTACATATCTCGTCATTAATAAGACCACCAAACTAAATCTGTAGTCTTGAAGATGAAATGAAAATATTCCTGAGATGTTCATAAGCTTCCATGACCAAATCATCATAATCCCACTCATCTCTATATCTGTCTGGTTTTGCAGCCCTGTTTTTCCTATTTGCATGATACAAGAGCTTCCTCCAATCTTCTACTTGAGGATGCCCACATTCTCCTGCCAACCAATTCACATACTCAAACTGCAAAAACCAACAAAAATTATAGGTAGATTTATAAAACCATTGCCTTTTAAAAAATAAATAAAGAAAGAAAATTATAGGTATTTATATAAAAATTTCTAAAAGAAGAAGGATACATGGTAATTTTCAATATTATGCGTGTATCTTTTGGGCCGGCCAGCAATCTGCATTTCAAAATACAATTTTTTTACATCTTCCATCATTTCTTCTTGTGTCGGAAGTACTATCCTTCCTGATAGAACACCAGCAATCCACTTTCCTTGCAATTGAAACAATGGGAAAGGAATGATCTGAAAATAAGAACGGCTAATTTTATCTGACAAATAATGAGCACAAAATATTTTTCAGCTTTATCATATTAGAGTTGAGAAACAAAAAAATAAGATAAAATAAAAAAATAAATAAATAAAGAGAGGAAACCTTTGTGGTTAATCCAACGAAGGAAAGATATGGAGCCAGCAATGGCGGAAAGACATGCTTATAAAGAGGTCCTACTCGGTTGTCATCCACATTCACAATGCCGCTTGTTTTAAGGAAAGGAAAGTGATACTTGTATCTGCAGCATTTTTCAGATTTAGAGCATAATATTCAAAACAAATTCATTTAGAATAATAATATTTCAAACCATAAGCGATTTACTTCACCCTACTTAAATTGTTTTTTACATAATAGTTAGAACATTATTTTTAAAGAAAATTAAAATGATTTATTTTCATACATCTTTCATCATTCATCGTGAATTATTTTATCTTTCAACCTTAATAGTAATCAGACTATTCATATTATATATTCTTTCTTCAGTCTAGTCTGATCGCTAAAGATTCCATCCCCAACTACTAAGGGTGCGTTTGGGGCAGCTTGTGTTTATCCAGATAAGCAGCTTATTCTGAAACGTGGCTCGTAGGTGACCCGCGGGGTCCGACCCGTGGCTTGCGTTTAGTCTAAAAATACAACATCGTTTTCGTATAAGCTGCCGAAATGTGTTTTCTAAACGGTGATGCGGCGTTTTGGAAACGCGCTAAATCTGTGATATTTCTTATTTTTCATGGCATTCCAAGGCTTTAAAAATATAATTAAAGGGAATTACAGCTTATAATCTTACTGTGACCTATAGCAGAACTATAATTATAAATTACTTTAAAAACAGAGCGCTTATACCCAGTACAATGCATGATAACATCAACATTGGCAGAACTTCCATCTTGGAACAGCACAGTTCCATCACCATGCGCTTTCACAATCTACAGGAGACCAAAAGTGCAAGAATTATATTAGGAAATGACATGAAAATCATTTGAGATTAATGAAGCCAGCGGGGAAATCATAATAAACCTACATATATGGCATGGATGGCAAGGATTTGAGAGAAGAGAAGCTTACCATAGAATGAATAATAATGTTGTGATGGGCAGGATCCATGATGGGAGTTCCTCCAGATGCTGATCTGCTTGCAATATGAACTTCTTTTGCAAAACCAGCAATGTCTTTTGAGATATCCGCCGCACTTGCAGAACTTCCAATTATTACAACCACCTTTACATTTTAAGAAAATGAGTCCAGATCAATGAGGATGTTTTAATAAATTTGATTTATTTATTTATTTATTTTATTTTTTCATGGTCTAGATTAAGAAATAATGACATTTGATGGAGGAATAAAGAAAAAAAGAAAGAAAATAAAATTGTAAAGGAGGGTCATACCAGACCTAGAAAAGGCTCAGGAACTCTGTAATTGTGGCTGTGCATTTGCTTCCCAGGCCATGAATCAATGCCTGAAGAAGGCAGATGTTGATGTCAGAGTAAGTTTATATCAAATATGGATGGTTTTGGTTTTCTTAATGATTTTTTTTCTTTGGTATTATATATTTTAGCTTATGATGTTTTTAGCTAGGATTTTTTTTTTTTAGCGATTTACACACACAGCATATAATTCCTATGAATTTACATCGCCGCATGCAGAGATGTATGCGGTGTCTGATCCTGACCGTAGATCACGATAATCTACGGTCATGATGTATTTCAGTGGCACCACTTTAATTTTTTTTTTTTTCAAAAAAATTTTGATTGGATCCACGGTCAGGATCAAACACCGCATTCATCTCTGTATGCAGTGTATGTATGCAATAATTTTTCGTAGTGTAAGGGGGAGGGCTTACCTACATAGCACACAATTGTTCTCATGTATTTACATATCTCACACCTAAACAATCATATTTACACACATGACACTCAAATATTTAAAAATGACAAAAAAAAGCATTACTATCACTTTTTAAAAGTGAATTATCGACATATTACATCCTTTGGCGCTGATACACAGAGGTCTTTTTATTTTTCAGAGCATCAGGGCCCTCCATTTTTCTGCACGCAATATTTTATCCTGAATTACGAAAATCCTTTCCCTACGGCAATCGTACGCAGCTTGGTGTACGGTCCCTCAATTAAGACCGTAACCTACCAAAAAAGTGTATGACAGTGGGCCCAAATTTAAAAAAATTATAAATTTATTTAATTAAATATTAAAGACGTGGCTTAAGTTAATAAGAGGTCGTACCTACGGCGTTCGTATGGAAAAACCGCTCCACAATTACACCCTTCCATTCGTAAAAGATTGGAAGTTTAGGTGCAAGATATGTTAATAAATAAGAATTTATCAACAGTTGTGCATCACTTCAAAAGTTTATTAAGAGAGGTATATTAAAGATTTGAGAGTTATGCATGTAAATTTGAAAGTTTATGTGTTAGATATGTAAATAAATAAAATTTGTGTGCTATGTATGTAAATGGCCTTTTAAATTAAGAGCCATAATTTTCAAAACGAACCAACAAGCCATGCCGTATCTGTCAGTTTACATGCCGTATCTGTTAGATATGGTAAAAGAGGCATAGATGGGACAATTACATACATAGCACGTGAAACATTACTATTTACAAATTTAGCACCCTCATTCATCAATTTTAAACAAATTCTCAATGATTTTGATTGTGGCACGCATAACGCAGTGGCTCAAAGATTTCATCTGGTGTTAGTTTTGTAAATTGCAATTTTTTTTGTGTTTTGTTGATGTAATTGTGGCTGCCTCTCCATTGATGATAGTTTGATTTTGTGTCGAGTTAATTTGACTTTAAATTGCTCGATTCCAGTCAATTAGGTTTAGTTAATTTTAATCTAAATTTGAGTCGAGACAAAAATTTCTCTGATTTCAATTGATTTATAAACCAAACTATACATAGATATACTTATTTATAAGAAATTTTACAAATTTAGGAAGGAGGATTGCATCAGGATTCCACGTGTACAGTTACGTGCAAAGTCCAATGAAATCAGGCGACGTGAAGGTACAAAAAAAAAAAATCGACCCGGTAACACGGAAATATTCACACTGTGTTATTCTGCGTTATTCAGGTATTATTGTATGTTATTCAAGAGTTTGTGTTCTGAAAATATTCTCGGTGTTATAATAATACAATAACACATCAATAACACTTGAATAATACACAATAACACCTGAATAACACATAATAACACTGGAATAACACGGGAGGAATATTCTCTTATGTTACCGGATAGATTTAATTTTTTCTCCTGTCACCGTCGCGTGGCGTGATTTCATTGGATTTCGCATGTAACTCTACATGTGGAGTCCTGATGCAATATTTTCTCCAAATCTAGACACATAGATATGAAGATCAAATCTCAAATTAGGTCATTCGTATTTGAAACAATACATGGTCCATTCGAAATACCTAATTTTTTATTGTTTTTATATTCAGTTGTTGAAATTTAGCTGTAGAAATCATTGCTAATTTGTGAGAGGATTGTAAAGAAAATAAAAATTAAATAAGGAAAATAAAAGATTCCTCACGACCTTTTTGCTGGCTACCATGGGCTGAACCAGACAACCTTAAAACAACGATTTCGTGGCGCTTTTATTCTATCATTAAATGCTATGTAAAGCATTGATTTCACTATATATATATATATATATATATACACATATCTACATATATGTGTATCTATACATACATATTGATACGTGATCAATAAATTTTTATTATCTAACAAGAATCTTGATATATTTTTTTTTTTAACAACAAACATTCAAAATTAAAATTCAAGATCAATCTGACTTCAATCAAGTCCATATCAAGTAATTAAAGCAAATTTGGAGTCTTAGATTCGTTAATTGAATTGTCAAATTCACTCCACATTTCACATAATTATAGTCAAATTGAGTGTCTTGACGGAAGAATCCAACGACGTAAGCTCGTTTATTTCTGAAGCCATTAAGGCCATCAAATCTTTGAAAACCTCCCTTTAATCAAGGGTGATCAGTATCGACAGTCCAATCAAGTGGTTATGGGACTTATTGCCCAAATGACCAAAATGTCCTTCCCCATAGGCTGTAAGTAAATCCTTTCTCTTCACTTAAGAGGAGGAGGAGAATGTGTCAAATCTCAATGATATTTGAAGACCGAACGATAACTTTCAAACTCCGTAGTCGCTGACCATTATCGACCACAGTAGGCTGCCACCTGCTCTCCATTTTCGGCGTGTTTGCTTAAGAAGCATATTGAATATGCTGCAATAAAATATCACAAATAAAAAGTTTTATCCTTATGTTTTATACTAAAAAGTGATGTCTCTGGCGTAAAATAGTAAATCCGAAAAAAAGGTTGCAGCTACCAATCAGTGTCACACAAACTACGATTTATGTGACTGAATATGACTTATGTAGCTAACTACTGCTGCTGACTACGATCTATATAACTAACTATTCCTGTAAGTACCGACAATGATATTGTGATAACTATAATCTATGTAACTAACTACTGTTACAGCTACTGATTATGGACTGTGTAGCTAACTACCACTACAGTACCAATTATGTCTCATGTGAGTAACGAAGTCTTATGTAGCTAATTGTTGCTGCAGCTATCAAGTACAACATTTGTAACTAACTACGACCTATGTAGTTAAGTACCACTATATCTACCAATGACTATCTATGTGAACACCTATGATCTATATGGTTACCTGCTACTGTAGCTTCTAACTATTACCTCTGTGACCAACTAACGCTACTGCAACAACCAACTACAACCAATGACCAACTACGATCTGTGTGGCTAACTGCTACTCCAACATCTCACTACGGTCGCTTTGGCCAACTTACGTTACAATAACTATCAAGTATTGCATATGTGACAAATTACTACTATAATCACTGATACACCTAAAATATATAGTCTTTATGTACACATTTTTATACCTATTTTTTAGATATTGCGATTTAATGAAACATATTTGTGTGTTTTTCATTAATGTACAATAAAATAGATGAAAATTAATAAAAAGAGTGAAAAAAGGATCAAATTTGGAGCAAAAATGAGAATGTGCAAAAATAAACTGGGGCGCCTAAGTGCCAAGGACCGACGCTTACGCGCCAGTTAAATAGAGAGAGCCACGCCTAAGCGTCAGGTACCCCGCACTAAAGGTCAAAAGTAGTTATTTGATGTTTCATTGAATTTGGACAAATTTTTGAAGAGGTGTTTGAAGCAACCCTTGGTAAGAACGTGGGGAATAGTTAATGAACACGAAAATTTATTCAATTGACTTTTGAAAGGGGGCAACTTCTAGAAGATTCATTGAATGTGGACACATTTTGAAGAGACACTAAGGTAACTCTTGGATTTTTATAAAAGTAAACTTGGGATATCCATGGAGGAGGCCAATCATCATCTATCCATCCAGACCGACCAGTGTCAACCACCACATACGCTGCCGTCGCCGCCCACCTTTTCTTTTTATTTTGAGCTTTAGTTTGTTTTGTGAGTGAAGGAAAAGATTCAAAGGAACTTCAAGAAAATTGGTGGAGAGGAATTTGAGATAAGGCTTTATCTTTGTGAATACATTTGATTTTAATTTAGACTTCTTGTTTGTGTGCATGATTTCTACTTTTAAACTCAAGTGTCTCGTTGTGTTTTCTCCATGAATTTTGTGTAGTTTTCTTTATCTTTTTCCTTAAAAAGATAAGTGATTAAGTATTGGTGGGAAGTTGTGTGAAGTATTAGACTTTAATGTTGGAGGAGGTTGTGATGATTTTAAACCTTGTTAAACCTTGTACTTCATTTACTTCTTGATTTGACCATTAAAAATGTTAATACATGTTGTGAGAACATGTAAAATCCGAGATGATATTATCTCAGTCAACAAATGATAAGAATCACATTTGATTTCATGGATGAGAATGTAGTTCATTGGGTTGAGTACAAATAAATAGGGAAATAAACTTAGAAGGGTGTAGAATTATAGTACTTTAGAGTGACAGACTAAAGCCCTTAATTTGATTTATAGTTTTAGGTTTTGATACGAGATGTTAGCCCCTAGGTTGAGGGAGAAGAGTGAACTCTAGAGTGAGAGCTAGTGTCGTCCTTACTTGACCAGTCTTCAAGGCTATTCAAAATATAGATTAGTCAATGCTCTTTATAGCATCTCTAGTAAAGGTAAAGAATATTATTATTCCTATTTAGCACAACACAATTAAAATACTTTCACAACATAATTTTTATACTTGTTACTGATTCATGATAAGAAAAAATATATTTTATTTATATTGAATTCATCTTGCAAATATCTAGTTAAATTAATTATTTACTTACTTCATTTTCAATTATCAAAAATTACAAAAAGAATTGAACCTTTCATTCCTATTATAACATCTAGAGTTCAAGTAAGAATATTTTGCTAAGTAAAATTTTGTTATCTATGTTCTCTTGTTTCGTAAAATGCATATTGTAGTTATCCCTGTGGGTTTGATATTCGAGGCTTAATCAAAAAATCTTATATTACTTGATAACGATACATATACTTATATAGTATCTCATATTTAAATATTATATCTGTATCTTATTCTCTTTGAAGTTAAGAATTTTTCAAGCTTTTGCTTGGGATCAAGTTTTTTTTGGCTTTGTTGCAAAGTAAGAATTATAATTAAGTAAGTTAAAATTATAATCGCATACATCGCATTAGCATCTATAAAGACAATTGACACCATGTTTTTCACGCCGTTGACGAGGATAATTAACGAATATTGCAAGATTTTTAAGGAAATTTTTAGAAAGCAAATTTTTATTTTGATAAAGTCTTATTTAAATTTTTAGATTTATTATAGGAATATTGTAGTGTTGTTTTTTATATAAAGTTCTTGTTTGTGTGTTTTATTTTATGTGTTTTGTAGTAATGTATGCGTAGTTCTGGTTCCACAGTACTTGTGCCCTTAGAATCTGAATTAGAAATAACCATTAGAAAAATTAAAAAATTTAAAATTACTGAAAAAAATAAAAAATTTTAAGAAACAACAAGTCAAAATAATCAAAATGTTGAAGAGTTTAGACCTTTAAGAGATTGTGCAAACCCTACGGTGGATGAATTTCATTGCAGTAGTCGAAAACCCACTGTAGTGACTAATTCATTTGAACTTAAACCCACTATTATCCAAATGGTATCAAATAATCAGTTTGGGAGAGCACCAACTGAAGATCCAAATTTTCATCTTGCTAATTTTCAAAAATTGTGTGCTATATTTAAATATGATGGTGTATCAGATGATATTATAAGACTTAGACTTTTTCCTTTCTCACTGAGAGATAATGCTAAGATATGGTTACATTCGTTAGCACTTGGATCTATCAGAACTTGAGGTGATTTAGCGCAGAAATTCCTTGCTAAATATTTTCCACCATCCAAAAATGCAAAGTTTAGAAATGATATTACATCTTTTTGTCAGTTTGAAGGGGAATCTATTTATGAAGCATGAGAACGATTTAAAGAACTACTGAGAAATTGTCCACACCATATTATATCAGATTAGTTAATAATTCAAACATTTTACAATGAATTAGTTGGATCTCTTAGATCTATTATCGATGCCATTGCTGGTGGTTCATTGATGTTAAAACCATTTCGTGACGCTTATGCTTTAATTGAAGAGATAGTTACTAATAATTTTCAATGACCTTCTGAAAGGGTAAATCTTAAGAAAATAGTCAATATTCATGAATCTGATGCTTTTACAAGTGATTATATCCTCCAACCGGTGTAACTAACTATGACATATGTAGCAAAGTGTTACTGTAGTGACCAACTATGGCATATGTGACTAATTATAGTCTTTGTAGCTAACTACTATTATAGCTACCAACTAAAACCTATGTGAGTAGCTACAACTTATATTGTTAAATGCTACTACATTTACTTATTAATACTTATGTGGCTAACTACGACCTATATAGCTGCTTGCAACTATTGTTACTGACTACTGCTTGTGTGACTAAGACATATATTGGTAACTGCTACTGTAGCTACCAACTACGACCTATGTAACTATGACCTTTGTAGTCAAGTGCTAATACAACTACAGAGTATGGTCTTTGACTAACAACGACTTATGTAACTAACTGCTATGACATATGTGATGAACTACAGCCTGTGAAGCTAAATGCTACTATAGCTACCAACTACGACCTATATGAACAACAATTACCTATATGGCTAATAAATTTAGCTTTTAGCAATGATCTCTTAGCCAACTAAAACAATTGCAACTATGAACAAAGCCTAATTTAACTCACCATGCCATATTGCATAACTACTACTACTATAACTTTCAACTGTGAGCTTTGTGGTCAATTGATGTTACTACAACTACTAACTGTCTCCTACATGACCAACTACAATCTATGTGGTTAACTACTACTACAACCATCTACTATGACCAATGCGATAAACTATGACCTATATGAAAAATTACTATAACAACTTTCTGTTACAGTCTCTATGGCTAACTAATGCTCTTATAGTTATAAATTAGAGCCTATGCGGCCAGTTCCTACGATAGATTTCCACCACGATCTTTGTGTTTGATTAACAATATTATGGCTTCCAACTATAACTTTTGTGGCTAACTGTCACTATATCAACCACCACTTAAGGCTTCTGAGGCCAATTGCCACTATTGCAACCACCACTACAACTTTCATGATCAAACACATTTTTTGTCTTCCAACTAAGGCTATGTAATTATGAGCATTTTAATTCCATCTCCAATTCAGGAGAAGAACATACCCAAGTACTTACAATATTATAATATATTATTTTATCGGGCTAGACCCCATGATTTTTTTCCTTTCAGAGTTTTTAGACATAAAAATGCCTTGGAGTCTCTTCCAGCTACTTTCTAGTTATTTGTGTGTCCGTTGAATTATCGTAAAATGCTAAGATGTCAATAAGGTCAAACTTAGGTAAATTTAAGCAAATTTAAATTGAGGCTATGAATTATTATTATTATTATTATTATTTGCCGGCAGGATTAGAAATGAAGAATATACCTGGAATCTCAGCTACACGAGGCTCGGAGTAGTGCCCTACGCATACGACAACCGCATCGAACACCTCCCTCTCATCCCCAACAGCGCCGGCAACCGTCCTCGACACCACCTCCCACCTTCCCTCCCCTTCCATTTCCACGCGCATCACTTCGCTCCCAAACCGTACAAGCCCGCACAGCCCCGAATCCCTCGCAAAAGCCTTCAAATACCGAAGCACCTCCCGATGGCCTGGAAATCGCCGGCAATCTTCTTCTCCGCCTACGGAGATGAAGGGGTAGTCCAAAAATCCCATGGATTCTCGAGGAATATTTGTGCGGAGAGAATCGTAGAGGCTCGAGTGGACGATCTCGCGGTCAGGATCGAGACTAAGGGGGTCCGATTCGACGGCGGCGGAGTAGATCCAGGCACCTCCGACATTGGCCGATCGTTCGAAAACGGCGACGGTGTGGCCTTCACGCCGGAGCTCGCGGGAGGTTGAGAGACCTGCTGCGCCGGCTCCGATGACGGCGACTCGGCGAGTGGATGGCATGATCGGTGCGGGGGTGAAGGTCGATCCGGGGATAGGGTTGGAAGTATGGCGAACCAGCAGGGGAGAAGTTTGGGGAAGTCCAAGTGGAGTGAGGAGAGTGAAGATACCGTCAGGCGCGAGAAAAATTATTAGCTCCTAATTCATTGGAGCATCACGTGTTAAGGGGTTTTATCATTTTTAAAACTGATTATATCACAGTGGGTCCATCTAACACGTGGCATTTCACTGTTGGACTTCGAAAATTACGATAGGATAAATAATCTCTTATTTAATTTTATATTTTTATTTAAATAAAACATTAATATTATATATATATATATATATATATATATATATTACATGCCACCAAATTTCTAAGTATTTACAAATATAACACGTAAAGGTTAAATACAAACCAACGAAATTCTACGTATTACATATATAACACTTAAATGTTAATTAAGTACATTTATATTATCCAAATTTTTCATATCACATAAAAAATTTTATAGTTTAAAAGTTTAGAAAAATATAGAATACACATTTAAATGCGGAGGTGAAGTCAACTTTAAAATCAAAGAATTAGAACAGGGAATTCTCATATATTTTCATATCTGATGTCTAGACTTTCTTCTACTGCACAAATTCAATGGTTTCAAGGGAAAAAATTAAAGTAAATTCACCATTCCAAAGTGTATGCAGCAAAATGGCCGGCGTGATCTCAAAGCAAATCCAATGGCCAAGGATGATGGCTAGACCAGTGAAGCGTCGGGCTAAAGAAGTGTAATCTGAAACGGTCATCCAACGACCGACCGATCAATCCAATTGTCGAACTCTTCTTACGGCCTTAGATGTCTGGACTTCTTGCAATACGTCCGATCACAACTATTCGACCGTCTGGCTTTACCTTGGCAGGAGCAATCATCAAGTAACCGGTCGTCTCTATCGATCAAATTCAAATATGAAGATCGGCTGATAGTCATTGTATTATACCAAAATTTTATCGCAAATCTATTAGTAAATGAGCACATTAATTGCATTAAGGGAAATTTCCATAATCGTTAACTACTTTCTGTAATTAAAGACTGTTTCCATAATTACTCCCTCCTTTCTGTAATTAAGGGTGATTTTCATAATCATTTCCTTGCTTTCTGTAATTAAGGGCGGTTTCCTTAATCGCTCTCTCATTTTTGTAATTGTACAAATATGTCTCTATAAATAGGAGACAAAATATGAATACAGAAACTTTTTTCTGGTCTCTTTACTCAGAATTCTCTAACTATCTTACTCTTTTGCTCTTCCTCCTTCTCTTGCCTCCAACTCTCAAAGCGTGTCTTTCCAAAGGACAACTTAGATTCAACATCCTAAAAAATGGAGCGGTGAACGTGGACAAGTCCCACATGAGACGCAGAGCCAACTACGAAGCATAAACCTTATAGAGGGATGTGGTACCCATGGAATTTAATAGAGAAATGGTGTGGAGAGACATCCAGGAAGAGATTCAGGTGTTGTGAGTGTAGATAATGGACTGGTTTGAGGCCCTCAAAGTGTCCATAACTTAGAGTAACTTTCAACCACCACTCTCGGAAGGAGAATCTTGGGGAACTTGCTCTCAGAATGTACCTCACAAAGATTCACCCACACCAAACAGTTAGTTTGGCGACCGATCGTCTGAAGAGCAGGGGGACTCCCAACCTGCGATAGTGCAACATCTACACCGATGATCAGGCTCTAAGGGAATCGAAGAGGAGTGCCTGCTTGACAGACTGCAGGAGGGGCCTTCTCTCGATGAATCCTAGAAACTATACCCCCGACAAAGCTAAGGATTCCCCATCTGGATCCTTACAAGAGGAAGAGCAACCCGACGGTCCACGTGGCTTTCTTTGAATCGTTGGTTGGAATTCTGCAGATCAATGATGCTTTGAAGTCTCGAATCTTCCTGACCACACTAAAGGAGGCCACATTTTGATGGTTCAACAACCTGTCAGATGGGATCATCACATCCTTCTACGAATTTAGAAAACTCTTCTTCTTGCAATTCACCAACATGCATAAGCCATGAAAGGATATTGAGACCCTTTTTTAGATCAAGAAAGGAGTGAAAGAGAGCCTAAGGGCTTAGATTACTCACTTTCAAAAGGAAATGCTGGAGGTGAATTTTTTGGAGCCTCTCTTTACGCAGACTGCCCTAAAACAGGGGATCCTTAGCAAACGATTCATGCATGACCTAAACTTGCTCAAAACAAGATCATTCTTCGAGGACTTGAAACTGGCCAATGACCATTTCACTGCTAAGGAAGTCCCTATGGACTCCTCGGAAACCAAACCAGAATCATCTGACAGATGGACACAGATGCAGAAGGATCGGGACGACAGAAAGCATCAGAAAAGTGATTGAGCCCAGGACATTCGGCAGAACGACAACCCTTGGTCCCAAGAAAACCAAGGAGGTAAATGTAACAGCAAAGGTCGGAGGTACCACACTAATCAATGTTCGGCACAATATTATGAGCAACTGCACATATATCAGGAAATACATAATTCTACACCCTTGAACGTGTCGATGGTTGAGCCATTTCAGGCCATTCAAAATAAAAATTATTTCAAAAACGCCCCTCCATTATAAATCACACCGACTCTTCTCAATCCAAACAAATATTGTGCTTACCATAGGGACCATGAACATGACATGAAGGAGTGTCGACATCTCAAGAATTTGGTGGAGGAACTCATCAAGGTTAGGAAACTAAAGGAATGCGTCATTGTTGAATGACACACATAAGGACGGGGGATTGCTCCAACATAGGAGCCCACAGACGGACCCACTGAGAAAAGGTAATCCACCTATCTGGGATCATTCCGGCTTTCTTTAGAGGAAATAGAGTCTTTCAGATGGTCACTCTGAAAAGACACTGATCGGGAGAGGTATGTTCCATTGCATTTTACACTTGTACTCATCCTCCAATCATTTTTACAAATGCAAATCTCCCGCCAAAAGGGAACCCATACAACGAGGCAATCAACATCACGACTCTCATAAACAAATACCAGGTGGGTAACATCCTGTTCGATACTGGGAAGTTTGGTAAATAATTTATTTAAAATAATGTTCAACAAAATTAGACTCAAAATTGATCAATTGGTGACACTGATTAGTCCATTGATCAACTTCTCTGGTGAGAGGAATAAAGCCTTGGGCATTGTAGTATTGGTCATCTCATGGGATGAGCGAGGAAAATAGTTCACCAACATGGAGGACTTTCTAGTGGTGGAGTCCCCACCAACTTATAACACGATCTTTGATTGACCTTTTCTGAATATCTACCAAGCAGTGGCTTCAACATACCACGTGGTTGTGAAGTTTTCCAACGATGGGGAAATAATCATGGTCGGAGGGAACCTAGAGCAGTCCAGAAGCTACTATCTTCAAGCGGTCACAGTGTCGACCACGAGCCACTTAAAATTTAAATCCATAAGGAAGGATGTCTGGAGCTTAATAATTTTTTTTAATCAGTGAATACTTTGATGCAGAACATACAGACCTGTAGATCCGAACTCTTCGCACGCATTAGGACATATTCGCCTGGAAAATCACATAGATGATTGGACTCATGATCAACGTCCCATGCCATCAGCTCAACATCAAACCCTTCACTCAACCTGTGCAAAAAAAAACTTTGATTGATCGGAAAAACTTTGTTTGAGCCAATAACAACAGAGGTCCAGAAGGTGATAGATGCATGTTACATCCAAAAGCTGCAGTACCTGACTTCGCTCTTGAACTTTGTAATTGTTCGGAAGCCCAACGACAAATGGATAATGTGTGTCGACTTCACTAACCTCAATGCTTCCTGTTTGAAAGACACCTATCTTTTACTGAGGATCGACACGTTGGTTGACGCGATAGTCGGCTACTCTGTGATGAGTTTCCTTGATGTCTTCCGCTTATATTACTGCATAAGGAGTTTTTTGTTTCAATATAATGCATTTTGGGCTAAAAAATTCTGGGGAAACCAATCAACATCTCATGGATGTAATTATTTCTAGTCAATAGAGAAAGAATGTTGGGGTTTGTGTCGATGATGTCCTAGTAAAAAGGAAGATATATATATATATATAGAAGGATTTAATTCAAGTAAAGTGTATTAAAGACTAAACACTAAAAAGTACTTTTCTTATAGAAATATATTCAACATAGGTGAGTGAGCTATTTTGATAAGCATTTCAATATTATTTCTGAAAATACAAACAACCTTAGTGATCTTAATATAGTAATAATAATATATTTTTTTTTTGTCGTTGCATTAATAAGGAAAAGTTGAGGAGTCTTTAAAGAAAAATCAAGAGTGAAAAATTAGTAGGATTTGATGATATCTCAAGTGAAGTGTGGAAACTCTTAAAAGATTTGAGAGTTTCATAATTTATCAAACTCTTTATTATTATTTTAAAAACTAAAAAGATGCTTGAGGAGTGGAGTAGAGGAAGAGTATTTTGGTCACCTTTTTTAAGGATAAAGATGATGCACAAAAGTTTGAAATTATATAGGAATTAAGTTGATTTGCCATGCTTTAAAGTTATGGGATAGGGGTAATTAACTTGGGTTAAGAGGTGATATGAATATTTCTCATAATCAGTTTGGATTTATGTTGGGCAGGTGTACTATGGAAGATACATTTATTGAGAGGTTTGACAGAGAAGTAGAAAGAGAAGAAGAATAATCTACATATGATTTTTATTGATTTTGAAAAAATTTATGTTACAGTTTCAAGAGAAATCCTTTAGAGAGTTTTAGAGAAGAAAGGTATTGATATGACTGATAGTAAAGTAATTAAAGATATTTAAACTAGAGATATTACTTGTGTTAGAACAAAAGGAGGATTGACAAAGTATTTTTCCTATTTTAATTGGATTAAAGTATGGATTGTCTTTATGCCCATATCATTTTACTTTAGTTATGGATGTTCTTAATGTACATTTATCGGAGAATGTGCCTTGTTGTATGCTTTTAACTGATGATATCCTTTTTGTGGATAAAACTAGAGAAATAGTTCAGAAAAAAACTTCAATTATGGTGGTCTACACTAGATTTTAAGGTCCTTTGCATGAGTAGAACTAAAACTGAATACATGGAATGTAATTTTAGTTGTAGTAGTTTTAGTGGCAAGGTTGTAACTATGGGTGATTAAATCATTAAAAACTATGAACGTTTTAGATATGTCAAATCCATTGTTCAAAGTGATGCTGATATAAATTTGGATGTTATTAGTACAATTCAAGTTGGTTGGTTGAAGTGGAGAAATCCATCAGGTCTATTGTGTGATAAAAAAAGTACCACTTAGATTGAAAGGAAAATTTTATAAGATGGTGGTGAAACTTGCAATGCTCTATGGCGCAGAATGTTGGCCTTTAAAAGACAAGCATAAAACGAAGATCAAGTTTTGCAGAGATGAGAATGCTTAGGTGAATGAGTGGATTGACACTTAGATACAAAATAAGAAATAAATATATCCGTGATAGGGTTGCTGTAGATCCATTAGCGGACAAGATTAGAGAGAGTCGCCTAAATTTTTCACATTAATGTATATGTTTTAGATTCAACTTATATTAAAAAAGACAGAAGGTAGACCTTAAGAAACTTGGGCATACTATATAAAAAATGGTTTTATTTGTTAGGATTAAATGAAAATATGATACTCAATAGGACACAATCAAGAAGAAAGATTCATGTAGTCGACCCCAATAAGTTGGATAAATGTTGTTGTTGTTGTATAACCCTATTTAAATAAAATACAATCCTAATTAGTCTGGACAAATTAAATTATGTGAATTGAGAGCTTCATATTACCAACACAGTAAGAAAGGATTCAAATTGTTTTATATATTTCATATGAAAGTTATCGGGTCTGCGCTAACGCTGATATTTTTTTATTAGAATATGATTCAAATATTAAATGATTCAAAAAATTTAATTTGATCCCGACTAATCTGAACTTGACTTGCGTGACTAGTTTAACATATGCATAACAATTATTTAGAACAATATAAGACTGGCAGGTCAACCGAAACTTGATACAAGAATTAACTACGTTAAATTTTTAATTCAAATGCAGCCCAAACATTAATTAGTTCATCCTCAACTGCAACTTGATAAAAGAACTAAACATGTTGAATTTTTAATCCAAACGTAACCCAAAAATTAATTGGGTTATTCTGAACCACAATATTTCAAGTCGACTTAGCTTGTAGGCACAGATGGAGCTATAATGGGCACATGCCCCTACTGGTCTGGCCCTATATATAAAGGAATGACCGAAGACTATTATACGAGCTCTGACCATCCCTCATGCGCCTAAAAATTCGACTACCACACCTTACACTCGGTGAGTATCGAACCCCAGACCAGAGGGTGCTTATAATTGACAAGCAGATGCTCGACTAATTGATCTAAGTATGCGGCGCATATATATATAATAAAATATCTGTTTCGAAGAAAAGAAGATTGGGGCGGTTGCTCAAGCTTTGACTCAAATGGAATCGAACTTCTTGGACGGTGTTCAAGCTTATTGAGCTTTTAAGGCTTTACAAATCATAGTGTTTTATTTCTTCAAAAATTAAATTTATAATTTAAAGCCTTTCCAAAAATAAAAAAAATTCCCAACAATCTCTTTTTAATGTTATGCCATTCAATTTAAAAAACATTATTCACTTATCTTCTTAAGAAGTGGGACTAAAAAATGGTAGAAAGATAAAACATTTAACAAAAAAGTTTTTTGGGTATAAATAATTATTATTTTTATACATTTCAAATTTGCATATTTTTTAGGATTTGAAAAGCTAAATGTTGCACTAAAATATGCATATTAATTTTTGAAAATCAAATGTTAAATTTTGGGATTAGTTTTTTTAATTGGTTTTTTAGTTAAATTATAATTATTTTTGTTAATAATATAAAAGTAATTTAATTTTAAATTAAATTTTAATCATGTTTTATTTAAATTAAATTTTATTTTAAATTAAAATATATATTAACTCTTAAGTCACTATCAAACTTTAATTGAACAACTTAAGGAGATTACTGACAAGCTTATTTTTTATTCTTTAATATTAAGAAAATATCATAATATTAAGTGTTAAAATGTTTACTATTTACATATAATCAAAATATAAATTATCATAAATTTTTGTTCTAATTAGTCAAGATATTTTAATCTAATACTTTTTAAAATTTTTTGATTAATTTTTTATTTTTGTAAAAGAAATTATTAAACGTATAATCATTAAATTTAATAAATTTTTGGAGATTATAAATAAATGAATAAACTTTTACTATTGAAATTAATAAGATATGTAGTATTTTGATCTGATGGAAATGATTCAGAGCTTTTTAAAGAAGCAATAACTGGATTATAATTAAATAATTTTCATGTATTGACTCCCTAAGTTAACGCGTATCTCTCCAAAGGGCATTTGAAGGTGCGTTGTGATAATAAATTTGTCTAATAAAAGATATCATTATCGAAGTTAATGACAAGCGGACCTACCGAGATACCAACCTTATATTTGGAGAAAATATTCTGTCAGGACACTGCACGCCCGAACGGCCAACTACCAGCCGACACGACAACATACACCTCATCGGCGGGCGACGTGACGGCCGTCCGAACGTGCGGACATTCAGACGCAATAATTCTTCTTATATTAGAGACTCTCATCATCCTAGCAATCATTTTATTATTCTTAGAAAAAATAGAAAATACTAATAACACCCACCAAGCATGATTCTAATCTCCCAAACTTCATTAATTTCGTAGTGTATCCTCTTAATAAACCCCGTTGGGCTTTGCAATGACCACCTTAACAATAACAAAGCAATATAATGGCATTCAATTATATTAATTAGTTTTAAGTACTTACTCTTGTTTCTTTTAATAATACAATGTTATTATCTATAAAGCTTATAAATTTTTAGAGAAAAATTGGGCTATGCTAACAATTGCACATTCCAACAAGTGACTAGTCAAATAGAACATACATATTATTTGGCTTGACATTTTTACTTTGGAAATTCCCTTAACAATTCTTCAACATCTCTTCAAGACTCAATCACTTAATTAATGTTGATCATATTGTAACTATATGTTATCATTATATTTAGTTTTTGGATAAGAAATGTTATCATGCATGCAGAACATGATTTTATAACATTTTAACTTGAGAGTTTTCTTAATAACATTTTAACTTTTTCTTCTAACTTCATCCCATTTTCTTACATTTTTTAATAACTATAGTACATCATACCTATTACCATTTTTCTACTTATATATTTCAATTATATTTACCCACATTTTAATCAAAAATTATTGCATCTAATGTAATTTATATGAGATGTCCAATTAAAATTGCCCATATTAAAATGTTTTTTAAAGGTGTGAGACTCATTCTAACACATGACCGTTTTAATTGGACATCGAATACAAATTTACATTATGACATGATCTAATAGTTCTTCTCAACCCAAAGGCTGGAACGTGATTCGTGCTTACAACGTGTTCAATATATACACATACTACACTTTCGGCTCCCTCAAATCGCCTCAGCAATCTCCGGCGATCTAAGATTCATCGCCGCCATCTCCTCCGATGCCGACCACAGTCTCGCGGCCTCCTTTCTGTTTTCCGCAGCCTTAGAAGGCGCGGACAAATTGCAGTCAGAAAAGTATTTCCCGGTCACCCCAACCAAGTCTGAGCTCGCCGCCACGTAACACGTTGTCGCCGCTGCCTGAGGAATCGTCTTCAGAACCTTCGATGTTATGAAGAACGCAAGATCTGAAAACCAGAGAAAGGGATCATTCACCGCATTCAAAATCAGAAGAATCAAACCTCATGAAGGATCCACCGATCGATCGATCACCTGTGAGAAAACCCTCGCGTTCTCGGGTGAGGCGAGTTCTCACGATCCCGGGATGCACGCAGTTCGCCGTCACATTCGCTCCCATTTCCTGGCATCAGAAAAATAATCTCAGATCGATCAGAACAGAGCATCGATTGGATCAGCCAAATCTTAAAGCGAACTCCGCAACTAATTACCTCCAGCTTTGCTGCGAGCTCTGCAGTATGGAGGACGTTGGCAAGCTTGGAGAGCGCGTATGTCTGCGTGGCGTCGTAGGGTCTGCAGATCCCGACGAAACGAATCAGGTAAATAAAATGAGCGGAAGAGAAGAGCAAAAACAGAAGGCTTACATTTTCTTGCGGGTGACGAAATCGAGGTATCGGAGAACATCGCCGGTAAACCATGTATGGATGCCGGAAGAGATGTTTATGATTCGGCCTTGGATCCCGGTAATCCTCGCGGTGTCCGCCATTTTCTCCATTAGAAGCTTCGTTAACAGAAAGTGGCCTAATCCAAAGAGGATCGATCAGTATAATCATTTAGCTTCCGAGGAATCAAAAATCATGGCCGTACGCAGATTCCTACCGAGATAATTTGTGGCGAAAGTCATCTCGATCCCGTCTTCAGATAACGCGTAATTATGCGAAAATTTGCCCGCATTGTTTCTGAATCCATTAAAGAGAATAACAATCATAAGCAACTGAATTCACTTCTTCTTTCCATAAGTTCAGGATGGGGATTATTTACATGAGGAGATTGAGGGGAAGCTGCAGAGAGAGGAATCTGGACACGAAAGAGCGAACAGAGGAAAGCGAGCTGAGGTCAAGCGGAAGCACAATGATCTCAGATTCAGGGAACTCGCCATTGATGCGAGCCTTGACCTCCTGCGCAGCCTTGAGACTCCTCGCAGGTATCAACAGCCTCGCCCCACGCTTCGCCAACACGCGTGCCGTCTCCGCACCGATCCCCGACGTCGCTCCTGCCATAAAAAATAGTAATCGAAAGTTCGAAACTTGATTGCTGTAGCTTGAAAGAGACAAGTTTGACAAATTTTACCGGTGATAATGGCTGTTATTGATCGAAGGTCCGGCGATGCATTGGTGACCTCCTCCGCCGTCGACTTGGATCCGAAACCGCTACTCCCGGCGGAGCCGATGAGGTACCTTGCCGTCTCAACCATTTTGTATCTGTTTTTCTTTTCTGGATAGTGGATAAAGAAGCCTTGCATCTATATATAGTTGGAGGAGGGGAAGAAAAAGGGAAGAATTTGTCGAGTAACTTCCATGGCCACGTCCTTGTCAACATCTAGGGGATGCTGCAGGCACAGTGGCTGTCCAAAAAGGAAGGGAATGCGCAGCCCAATGGTTCCAGAAAACCATTGTCATTGTCCAAATGAAGATTTTTTTGGGGAAACGTGACCCAAAAGGGAATTTTTTATTTGATAAAATCAAGCTTAAATTCCTACTTCCAAATTCAGGATGGGAAATTACATGAACAATTATAATGCCATCCTACTCAAATGTTATGCTGCACAAAAAAATATTTACATAAAATATATTGAAGAATGGTTGTGTTATCTTGAGTAAAATTAGATATATTCATAATTGATAACTAAGAGAATTTGAGGGGCTACTAGTAAAAATAAAATTGAAAAATATAGAAATTTATATACATACCATACTATTCTTATGTAATTGCATATTTACCACTTTCATTTTTGTATTTATATTTATGCCACTAAAATACTTTACATCACATCAAAAATATGGCAAGTAACATTTTCTTAAATGTGAAATATATCTTTCGATGCATAAGTTTATATTGAACTTTGGGATATGTAAACACATGAATTGTGTGGTAAGCAAGTAAATTTCCCTAGAAAATAGAATGGCTTGTGGGTGTTGGTGCGGGTGTGGGTGTGGATAAGAGTTATAGTTGTCTTATGATCATAATGTTTCATCATTCAATTGCGTGAGATGGTTAATACTCCCATGAGTAAAACTATCAAAACACAATAACAAATTAAGAAAAAAATCCTGGTCGATTCATAGAAAAAGCTTGCAAGTCTAATTTTTAAATTTAAAGAGAAATTTACATATTATGTATTTACATATTTCACTTCTATACTATCATATTTTCAAACATAGCATTGCAGTGTTATAGACCTAGGAATGAAAAAGTGTCTTTCACTTTTAAAAAGTAGCAATAGTGCTATTTTTGATGTGATATTAATGATTGGAGTGATATGTGTGTAAATATAAAAGTGTGTGTGATATGTAAATGCATAAGAATTGTGTGCTATGTATTTAATACCCTAGAATTAATTTTTAAATGGAACATCAATCATCAAAGGCTTTAAAGAAGCTTCATGTTTAAACCTAAAGATAAAATGATGAAAAAATAGTTTATAACTAGCACAAGTAATGCTATGAAATTAATACTTGACATAAAGAAGAATTAGAAACCTATTGATGTTGTTTGAGAAAACAAAAAGACTCCATATTTACACGATGCAAAGTTCGAGCAAGCAGAAGTAACAAAATAATTAAAAGATAAATTTCTTTTTATATTTGAGATATATTTTTAAATGATTACATGAATAAATGAAAATTAGAAACAAAAATTCAATAAATTTATAATGAAATGTGTGTTGTGGGTTTGACTGTGGTCATAATCATTCACCATCATCCAAATTGGTATAGAAGCTTGCTGGCTTCAATTAAAAAGAGCAAACACCCCCCTCGCCCCCCCACCCCATCTGTTAAGGATAGAACCTGGTTCAGCCCGCCCGCTCCCGCGCACACGCAAAGACTCTCACTCTCGCTCCCGTTCGATAAAGGTCGCGACCATGCTGTTTGCGTACCTTTCCTTGTTCGTGAATAGTTGCGACTTATCCCTCCTTGTTTACGAACCGCCACTCTAAGTCTTGATTTTTGTGCTCTTCTTCGGATTTCCTCGGGGTAGAGGAAGAGAAGTACAAGCAGTAGTTCCTTGCGGTAGAACGAAGAAGAAGAAGATTGTTCTCCCTTGACTTCTTCTTGGTGACTTGTGACAGAAGAGAAATTGAGTTTATCTTCTTCGGTGTATCTTGGTGTAGAGAGAGAAGAAGAGAGAACAACAGAGTGAAAGAGTTCACTCTTGTAAGTCGAGACGATCGACTGGTGTAAATTTCTCAAATATAGTAAAATAATAGTAAAATCATCTGCAACTCCGTGGACGTAGGCAATTTGCCGAACCACGTAAATTTGTGTGTTTCGCTGTGTTACTATTTTCTTTTGTGAATTTTCTCATTCTATTTTTTCACTTCGTCGTCGATCGTTCTTCTAATTTTACATACCCACCCAAATTTCAAATCAAATTCACAAAAATATAGCTTACAAACCAATTTTAATGCTGAATTCTAATATGTGCAATCTTCAAAGTCAAAACCAAAGAAAAAAATTACTACAAAATTATTTCATAATTAGTACGGGTATTGCAATGAAAATAAACCATGGCATGTAAAAAGAATTAGCAACCTATTGATGTTATGATAAAATAAATAACATCAAATTTTACATGGTGAAGAGGCCGAGCACGGACAGAGAACAAAATAACTAAAACATACAAATCCAAAGCAAAAGATAAAAGTCAATAAGCCATGATCAAAGATAGATTAAGTGTTACATTGCTAATGACCAAGCTTTCAAACTTGTTGGTTTTGAGAAAGATTCAAAGATTGAGGGGCAATGGCATGCACAAGATTAGGGAAATGACAAGTAAAAATAGTGGCAGGTTAAAGATGACTGCACTTAAAGATAATTTTTCTCCTCTAAATATGATAAAAGATTATTTATATATCCAACTTAATAATTGAACAAATGATTTAAAGATTGGTTATAAATTTAATATCAAAGAAATAATGGAGTCCTTCAGCATGTCTCACATTTAATGAAAAATATTAATGATCCAATGAGCCCATTGTATACATGATTTTGTTTAAATGATTAAAAAAATATTTACATGTTGTAATTATTTTAATTTAGTTCTTTTAAGATCTAGTATTAGCATAAATTTTGAATCATAAAATAGCTATACTAATAAAAGCATTAGAAAATAAAATAGGAATTTTGACATGCACTAAAGATTCTAATTTTAAAAATCCTTATAGTCTATAGATTTTTAGGGGTTGTTTGGCAACAATAAAATGAGTGCCACACTGCATTCATTTCATAGGAGTTATTGGAGTCGGAAGAAAAATAAATTCTGTGTAGAATTATATTGTATTTGGAGTTCATTCTCTAGTTTAATTTAGTATATTTGAAATTCATTGGATTTGGCGAAATCCAAGTATGTTGCTTTATGTAAAGTGTTGCTGGTAATTTACATCGTTCATTTTTGTCGGCCACCACTGCCCACCATCATTCATGTTGGCTTTGGTTGATGCACACCCATCACTTAATATTATCCTAACCTCAACCCTCCTTCGACTCTCGGTTGTTGCCCGCCACAACCTATTAACTATGTTTTAGTCATAGTCACCCCTATCTGTCTCCAACCACTACCAACCACCTCTGCTTAATAACCATCAGCTTACTGTCATCACCACTAGTTACACTTCTCCACAGATGAACATATTATACATTGTGTTTGTTCTAAAAGAGCTAACAATAGTAGAGACCAACCAACCGTCTCATTATGTTGACCACTGCAATTAACTGCTACCGAAATCGCCTAATGGACCTATCAATGAAAAGGTGTTAGATGACAGAAGGTCTTCCAGATGACCGAACGTCTGTTAGACGAGCTGTCAAACGATTGAAGGTCTGACAGAGGCTGAAACTCTGCTAGACGAATGAAAGTTTGCCGAATGACCGAAGGTCTAGTAGACGATCGAAGGTCTTCCAGAGGACTGAAGAACTTCTAGACAACCGAAGGGCCATCCAAGCTAACAAGAAAGAGCATTCATGCCAACTATCAGGCAATGGTCCAGGTAAAAAAAAGACCCAAAATTAGTTATTGTAACGAAGAGGCATAATAAAAGACAATAATGTTTTGTAACCCCTATTAAAGTAGGGGTAGCCATGTAATTTTCCACATTTGATGATTTTTCTCCAATAAATCTCATAACATGTAAAGAGGGAGACTTTTTGAAGCATTCTTATCATTTAGACATTACTCTTCACTTATATTATAACAATTTCTTGCAATATATAAAATGAATCCAAGAGCCTAGGGAACACCTCCACTTTGCCCCATAGGAAGGCAATCATTGTGTCACTCCTTCTTTCTCTCTCTCTCCAACTCTTTTTCTCTTCCTTGGTCCTTATGCTCTATATCTTGAGCATAATCTACATGACAAAATTGGATTCAGCACATTGATATCAATTTTTTTTTCAAACTAGACAAATATAATATAACATTTTGATTTTATTTTGTGTTGAAGTAAGCACCAAAATATTTTAAATATACGAATTTATTTTTACACTGAATTCTTCTTTTAACAAACCAAGTTGCCCCTTAGTGTAGAATTATACTATAATTTGAAGTTCATTCTCTAGTTTACTTTAGAATATTTGAAATTTGTTGGATTCGGTGAATTCCAAGTACATTGCTTTATGTAAAGTGTTGCTCGTAATTTACATCGTTTATTCTTGTCGGCCACCACTGCCCACCACTATTGATGTTGGCTTTTGTTGATGCATAACCATCACCTTATATTATCCTGGCGTCAACTCTCTTTCGCCCCTCAGTTGTTGCCCACCATAACCTATCAACCACTTTTTAGTCATAGTCACCTCTATCAGTCAACGAACACTACCAACTACCTCTGATTAATAACCGCCAACTTACTGTCATCAACACTAGCTACTCTTCTCCACAGATGAACATATTATACATTGTGTTTGTCTTAAAAATGCCAACGATAGCAGAGACTGGTCGACCATCTCATTCGGTTGACCACCCTAGCCGACCGAATAGCCACATCGCATGATGGACCCAACAACAGAAAGGTGCTAGATGAGAGAAGGTCTTCCAACTGACTGAAACGTCTGCTTAATGAGTTGTCAGATGATTGAAGGTTTGACAAAGGCGGAAGCTGTCAGACGAATGAAGGTTTGTCGAATGACCGAAGGTTTGGTAGACAACCTAAGGTCTTCCAGACGACTGAAGAATTTTCAGAAGACCGAAGGACCATCCAAATCAACAAAAAAAAAACATTCATGCCAACTTCAAGACAATGGTCTAGATACACAAAAAGATACCAAAATTAGTTACAAATACACAATGACACAATAAAAGACAATAATGTCTTGTACCCCTATTAAAGTAGGGGTAGCCATGTAATTTTTAACATTTGACCTTTTTCTCCTATAAATAGGGAGTCCATAGCATGTAAAGAGGGAGACTTTGTGGGGCTTTCTTGTCATTTAGGCATCCTTCTCCCCTTCTATTGTAATAGTTTCTTACAATATATAAAATTGATCCAAGAGCTAAGGGAGTACCCCCACTTTGCCCCACTGAAGGCAATCGCTGTGTCACTCACTCACTCTCTCTCTCTCTCTCTCTCTCTCTTCCTTTCCTTCAGTCCCTATGCTCTATGACTTGAGCATTGTCTACATGACAAAATTGGAGTCAACACATTGATATCTTTTTTTTTTCAAACAAAACAAATATAATATAAAATTTTAATTTTATTTTGTGTTGACGTAAACACCAAAATATTTTAAATATAATAATTTATTTTTACATTGCATTTAACAAACCAAGTTGCCCCTTATTGCAAAATAATAGCTCAAGTCAAACTTCAAAGAAAGAAAAATCTATAATTTTAAACAAAATAAAAAATATTTTAAATAATTTTATGAAATATATTAATAAAATTTACTTTATAAAATTTACAAGTTAATTAAATAATTATTAGTCATCTAATTAAGAATAGTTAATTAAGTTATACTGTTAAGCCCTTTTTTATTAAATTGTTTCTTAAATTAATAAATATATATAAATTTATATGTTGTAAGCATATATATCCTCAAATTTAATAAAATGATCTAAGAATGATTATTTATCTTAAACACTAATAAGCTTATATTTTAAAAAAAAATTATTTAAAATTTTAAAATTGGTACTTTGACATCAATTCGCTATTATATTTTTCCTAACATATATGCTCTACTATATTAAATATATTTTTATAATGGCTATTAAATATGTTTAATAATTCATATAAGTGTATAAAATAATATTTACAACTTTATTTTATAATTACTTAACTTCAAATCAAATTCTAATCTATTTCATTCAACGAATTTGTTTCAATTAGTTTGATCGGTTACATGACTTACTTTTTATTATAAATAAATCTATTTTATTTTTAAAAAAAGAAAATATTTTAATTTAAAGTCGCTAGCCTTTAGAGACTTATTTTAAGGACTTTGACTAACCATTGGGCAATATTTTATTAGCCATTTCAGGAGTATTTAAGGTATATTTTATATATTTTAGGCATTATTTTAGTGGCTATAAATATGAGATAATCTCTCTAGTTTGGTATGGAATTATATATATATA
>NW_018164816.1:914721-954867 GCF_001263595.1 Phalaenopsis equestris
TATATATATATATATATATATTCTCATATATATTTTCTCTTAAATTCTAATCAATGAAAAGTGTTTTTTTGAGAAAAATTTAGGAGCAAAATTCAATTTTCTTAAAATATGAATTTATAAAGTTTCACATCATTTGCAAGTATTTATTAAATTGTTTAATTAAGCTTTAAGTCTTTAAAAGTATAATTAAAGTTTATAAATTTAAGTTTTCTTTGCTCTATTTTTATTAAATTAAATAGTTATGCTTTGGATTTTATTTGTTATTTTTTTTACAAAGCATTGGAAAATCTTATAAACACCCTAAAATATTTTTGCACATTTTATTTTTGTATTGCTCTTACTTGTAAAGGAAGAAACTAGGTTGAGTTCATTGAGCTATAAATCCACAAAACTAAATTGAAGCCCTAAATGATTTGTACAATACCATAAAATATGATGATGATAGTGTGAATATTGGAGTTCAATGAAAGTTTTTAGGATTATCTTATAATAACTTACACATAAATTAATAAAGTTAAAAATATAAATTCAAACAAACTAGTTCATAAAATTGAATTATGTTTTTCATGAAATATGATAATTCTATTGGTGATATATATAGCATCTATAAAATTATAAACTTATTTCACCTATCAAGTATAATACATAATAACACAAATTTGGTCCAAAATATTCATCATTGATTTTCGAATGATTAGAATCCAAAGGTAACCATAATTATGAAATTTAAAGATCTTTATTTTTATCCATTTGATTATATAGAGTGAGAGATACATACACATGCATATATATATATATATATATATATATATATTGGGGAAGGAGCATTATGCGGCTCCGAATCTATTAATTAAAAGTGAAATTATATAAAGGAGGGAGGATGCGCCCCCGAGAACTAAAAAGCCAAAATACAGATTACAACACAAATAATGATATTTGTACTTCTTCCTCTAATGATGTTGATATAGAGCGAACCTATGCCTTACAACTGAAAGAAATTCGATACTTAGCATTGTATAAATTCTTGTAAAGAATAAAATAAGAAATTTAATTATCATAAAAATATAATGAATCATGAAATCAATATTTAGAAAAAAAATATATAAAACATTGAAATCTATATTTGAATAATGATGGTTTAAAAAGTATTATTATTTTAAGAAGTGAATATTATAGTTTTTAATTATTTTTTTTATTTATAGTCTTAAAAAGAAAAATTCTTGTTGAAGGCTAAGTTAATGTTTCTTTCAAAGTCTTATTATACTATAAATATAACAAATCAAAAGGTAGAGATCGTACATAAGCATCACATAACAAACCATAAGTATATAAAATGAAGGTGGGGCAAAATAAGTTTGGGTCTCCATTTGAATTTATTGACTAATTTTGTTAAATCATTTTTATTCCAAGACTAAATAAAATGTGATATTTAGATGGTGGCCTCTTAAGACACATGACTGAATATAACAAATTTAGACCACTAATGTTTAGGAAGAGTTGACATGCTTTATTTGTTATTGTTAGGATCATATTAATTAAAAAGAAAATTCAGCCATAGAGATTTTAAAGATTATGTTTTGAAATTTAATTCAATTTTCATTGGTTAATTTCAAGATTGTTGGTTATAATTTGTATTTTTTTTCACAACATTTCAAAATAAATAAAAATATATTATAAAATTTTAATAGAAAAATATATAATAATATTTATTTAATTAAAATTAAAATATGTATGGTATAACTTTTATTTATATAAAATCCAACATAGAAGATGCTTTGTCATGATATAGAAGTCTATGTAACTGAAGCATAAACATATTATAAAAAAAATTAAATTTTAATTCTTTTATTAGATTACCAAATTTTAATATTTTGCTTTTACCATGTTTGTGATGCATATATGCATAATAAACAAGCAAATTTTATAAAGGAATTAGAATATAATGATCACTATTAAATTAGTGGAGTTAATTCATATTAGTTTATTTTGATAAATTATAACCACTAGAATAGAAAATCATAAAATTTGAGGATGTAAATAATTATTTAAAATATACTTTGATAATTTTTGAGTAATTAGGCATGATATATTTGGAGAGTGTAAAAGTTTATAGAATATTTTTTGAAGATAATAAGGATGTTAAATCTTAGAATTTAGATAGATTATGATATATATATTAAAAGATTGTAATTCAAAAATAATAATGATAAAAATAAAAATAAACATATTTTTTTGTACTTATGACTCCTTCCCACTAAGTGGGATAAGAGTTTTTTTGTTGTTGTATGACTCTTCAACAAAATGTTGTTCTTTGAAAAATTAACATTGATATAAATTTGTTGATTTATAAGGTGAGATTGAATGCATTTGTATGAGAGATATCCATGAATTTATGTATTGATTGGAGATAACTAAGTTGTATTGCGAAGACCGATTGGCCCTATGTTGAGTTTTTTTCCCATATTATGTTGTCTCCTTTTTATGCCCACAACAACAAAGTTCTTGTTATCTTTTATCATACATTGTAAGTAAGCTTATTTTGTACTCTTGTGATGTAAGTTTGGTGGATTTATTGTGATATTCTTGCTGTGGATTTTTGTTTCCCTTGACGCCTCTTTCATGCAAAAATTCTGATGTTGATGTGTTAACTTTCCGACCATAATTTACTACTTATCAGAAATGATACGATGTAATATTTTTTGCAGTTTTTGATGGTGGAAAATATTTAGCAAGAAATTTTTTTGCTAAATCACCCCAAGTTCTGATAGATCCAACTGCTAACGAATTCAACCACATCTTAGCTTTATCCCTCAGTGAGAAAGGAAATAACTTAAGTCTTCTGACATCATCATATACACCATCGTATTTAAATGTAACACACAATTCTAGAAAATTGGCAAGTTTTAAATTTGGATCTTCAGTTGGTGATCCTCTAAACTGATTATTTGATACCAATTAGATAATAACAGGTTTAAGCTCAAATGAATTAGCCACTACAGTAGGTTTTTGAATACTACAATGAAGTTCATCTATAGTAAGGTTGGCATAATCTCTTAAAGGTCTAAACTTTTGTTGAATTTCAGTATTTTGACTATTTTGGTCTGTCATTTCTGTAATGTTTTTGGATTTTTCATGGTTTTTACTTTTTTTGGTTTTTCTAATTTTTCTAACATTTCTTTCTAATTCAGAATTGTAGGGCACTAGTCCTTCATAACTTGAATTACGCATACACTAACAAATAATAAAATAAATAAAATAAAATAAAATAAGATAAGATAACTTAGAGTTTAAATAAGACTTTCTAAAAATAGAAATTTGCTTTTTTTTAAATCAATTTCTCCCTAGCAACGACGCCAAAAACTTGATTACAAGATACTGCTAATATGCACAGTACAATAATAATTTAGATTATATTTCACTTATATTTTTTTACTTTGCAACAAAACCAAAAATTTGATCCTGAACCAAAAATTTGATCCTGAATTTAATTTATATATATTGGGATACTACGCAAGTATACGTATCGTTATCAAGTAATATAGGACTTTTTGATTAAGACCTGAATATCGAACCCATAGGGAGAATACACAATATGCACTATTGAACAACAAACTTTCTATTTTTAATAAAAAGTTAATTATCTAAACTAAAGATGATTTTTACCGTAATGAAAGTTTAAATATTTTTGATAGTTTCAATATTTTGATAGAACAATAACAATTTAAAAAGATAACTAGAGTTTTTATAGAAGAAAAACACTAAATATGAAAATATCTTTCTTCTTGTTATGAATCAGTAATAAGTATAGGAATTATGTTGTGGAAGTATGCAAAATGTGTTGTGTCAAATAGAAGCAATAATATTCTTTACCCTTACTAGAGATGTTATAATGAACATTGGCTAATTTAAAGTTTGAATAGTTCTGAAGATCACAAATAGAAACCACAGCGGAACACACAGATTTACGTGGTTCAGCAAATTGTCTACGTCCACGGAGCTGTAAAAGATTTTATTCACTTGAGGAATTACACTCGTCGATCACCTCGACGATTACAAGAAAATACTCCTCTCCTCTCTCCTCCTCTCCTCTCTCTATCCGAGAGCTTCAAACCAAAGCACACCAAAAGAAGAACCTGGAAAGCTACCAATGCCGAAGAGGAAACCTGAGAAGCCAAATCCCGAGAGAGATAACAAAGGGAGCTAGCATGCCTATTTATTAATTTCATCAATCATATTTTAACAATTTAATGAGTGAAATCAAGAAATAAATGAAATACATGGATTTAAATCATCACTTCTTCTATCATTGAAGATCAATACTTTCCATAACTTTCATCCAAAACTTAATTACTTATCATTTTAAGAAGAAAGATAAAGAAAACTACTCAGAATTTATGAAGAAAATAAAATCACACTTTAGTTTAAAAGAAGAAATCATTGTCAAATTAACAACAAGTCTCAATTAAAATCAAAAGTAGTTTCAAAACAGAAAGATAAAAACTTATCTCAAGTCCTCCACCAAACTCTTGAAGTTCCTTTAATTCTCTTCTCCTTACAATCACTCAAAATAAAATAAAAAAATGATAAAATAAAAGTAAAAGTGGTGCCTGAAAATCTATCCAAACTAACTCCCTAAATGAGAACTTTCAAAACTTTCCAATACTTTCAGGACCTCTTTCAAAGTCTCAATCTTCTTTCTTTTATAATTTTCCAAAAGATGCCTTGGTTTCTCTTCAAAATATGTCTATATTCAATGTATTTCCCGAAGAGATGCATCCTTTCGTGACAATTTTCGTCTATGGTGGTTAGAACCACCTATTAAGCTAATGGGTGCCTCAAAAACCTCTTCAAAATTCACAGAGACTGAATTTAATCGCCCAATAACTGACACTTAGGTGCGGGGCCTCTGGTGCTTAGGCGCAGCCTCTCTGTTTAACCGGCACTTAAGCACCGGATCTGGCTCTTAGGCGCCAAAACTCTTTTGCAAATTTTTCACCTTTTTGCTCCAAATTTGATCTTTTTTCTCGCCTTTAAGCATTTTTTTACCCTTTTTACCTGTATCTGCAAGAAAAACACAAAAAATACCTTCCATTAAAGCACAATATCTCAAAAACAGGCACAAAAATGTGTCTAAAAACACTATATATTTTAGGTGTATCACCTAGCCATGTCAAATTAACCAAGGCAACACTTCTACAACCAAATATTTGCACCTTAGTGACCAAGCTAAACTCACTTAACCCACCCTAGATGAGCCATGGACTAAAGGTCCCCTAAATCAAGGGATTTGTTTCCTAAATTGCTTAAGCCAAAGAGATCTTTACCAAAACCCATCACCAGCCCAAACTAATGGTTGTTACATATTCCTCTGGCTCACCTTACCTCCAAGCCACCTCCCCTGGCCCTACCAGTCGGCCTAGTCGCCGGAGCACCTCAAAAAATGAGGGCCACCATCCCTAAATCAAACCCAATCTCAACCTTAGAGGCCAGCTCACCTTGATTAAGCTTTAGAGCCTCTTAGCCCACCACCTCAGCAGACTTTTGCACCCAAGGCCAAGCCCAGAGCTCCATTCTCTAGCCATGGCTATAAAATGGCCTCTTCACGGGCAAAGGAAGGGTGCTAAAATTTTTTCAAGGAGAACCTTCCAAATTACTCCGATAGCCTCTTTGAGACCACCTCAGTGCAACCCAACCACCTCCTTGCCCTCATTTTCCTTGCCGGAGCTCAATTTTTTAGCTCAAATCCTTGCTGGAGACTGGACATTCTCAACCAAGCCTCCACAGTGCACCAAATCTCAATTAAACTCACCCACACCTTCACCACAGTGAAACGAGAAGAAGCCCCATTAAATTCCCCTCACAGAGAGCCTCCACACTAGACTTTGATCAACACCCAAATTCGGCCTTGATTGAATTTGGGTCTAGATCTTTCACCACGACCATCTTTCACCACGACCAGTTTCACCACGACCAGAGGACCAATCCCTAGCCTCCTTGGATCTCCACGAACATGTCGAGCACCTTTGATTGAAGCTTCCCTTCTTAAAGAAAAGGTATTGAACTTCCCCTCTTCCCGAGTCTATTTTGATTCTCCATGTGATTAGGGTTAGTTTAATGACATGTTTACCGTATGAATATGTTTGTCTCACATATACGAGTCTATAAGATCAAACCTGAGATCATTATGTTGAGAAACGAGGGAGATCTTAAGGCCTTAGGGTTGATGGTCACGAGTTTTAGCTATCGGGGATGATGACAGGGAGTTGTTGGATGGCGGGTGTATCAAACGGACGGGCGAGATGAAGCTGGACATCGCTTCGATACATAAAGCGCGGGCCGAGTCTGCGACTACATGGATGACGACATCCAACCAGAGCGTGCCACGCAGAGCTTCGGAGTCGCCGTAGGTTGACGCGGCGCCGCATGTTTGAATAGAAAAAATAGGGATTTTTTTATTTATTTAAATGCCCATAACTTTGAAAAAACATATCTTTGTATAGAAAAATCACAAAAAATAAAATAAAAATATCTTAAAAAAATGTCCTACTGCTTAGTGAATAGAGGAAAACAATGTGGAAATGATTTAAAATTTATGTGATGCATATTTTATTTTTAATTAATTAAATTCTATTCTAAGTATTTTGATTCTCCATGCATTCAAGTATTTCACCATAGCTTGATATTTTTGGCATGTTGTTGCCTCTATCATGAGGGATTTTCCCTGATTTTTCCGAAGTCAGAGGAGACCCCTAGACAAAGATCCATATTTTTCAAGTTTATGTACATCATTTGCATAAATTAATCTTGGTAATTAGCATGTTGCCTAGAAAAAATCCAAGAAAATTTTGGTAGGTTCACTGTGATCAGAGAACCCTAGGAAAAATTTTTCATGAGTCAACTCATTAAGAACACACCTAATTTTCATAAAATCTTAAGATACAAAGAAAATTAATTTGAGAAAAATAAACATCTAAATGACTTGATTTTGATTCTCCACTATAATTTAAATTTTATAGGACTCCTCATAAAAATTTCAAAACATTTGGAGTTTTTTTGACAACCTAATCTGATTTTCTAAGTTAAATAACTTTTTTGACACTAAAACGATTTTAAACAATCAAAATATAACTTAAAAAATTATAAAATTGGTTTTGGGTGTTCTCTATGATCATAAGGATTTTCTAAAAATAAAATTGTAATTAAAATAAAAATTTCATTTTAAAGCATATTTTGAATATTTAAATCACAAAAAAATAATAAAAGTCATGAAATTAATAAAATTCATGAAAATGTTCTAAATTGTTTTCTAAACACTTAGGAGCTATTTGAATATTTTTCCTTATTTTCTAAGTAAAAAGATTGAATTTTAAAACCTTAAAAATAAATTTCAAAGGATAAAAAAAGGATTTTTTTTAAATTTTCATTTAAATATTTCTAATAATTAAAAAAAATCATAAAAATGTGAAATTTGTTTTTCATGGGTTCTTTGATCTTAGAAAAAATTAATAAAAATGAAAAACTTAATTTCCCATATTTGAAATATTTTCTAATTAATTAATACTCCAAAACATAAAATAATTCTAATAATTTAAATAAAACTTCAAAAATCATGAAATTTGGTCCAAGTGGTTCTCTGGTCTATGTCTACCTTCATTAAAAATTTCAAGTGATTAGGCTTTGGCTTGGTCAAGTTATTGAATTTTCTTTGAAAATTCTTATTTTTACATGTAAATAATCATGTAAATTAAATCAAAATTTAAAATATCACATTTTCACCTCTAATGTCTTAATTGACTCATGAGTGAGGTAGGATAAAAATTTCAAATTCATTTGAATTAAATTTAATGAATTGAAATTTGAATTAAATTTAATGAATTATAAAGTGATAAAGCCTTAGGGGTAAAAGTGCAATTTTGAAAATCTAGCCTAACTGATGTCGCTCTAATCAACTTTAAAATACCCCATAACATTTAAAGAACTTTAACCATAGGGTCATTTGATTTGACATCATAATCTAACACTAGAAAATTTAAACTCATCACGGCAAGGAGCTTGGAGCTTGGAGCTAGCACGGTGGGCAGCACAACCATCTTCAACAGCAAAACATGTTTATATCAGCTAAACCAATTTCCTTCCTTAGAATTAAACAACCAAGCCATAGGACTTTGGGGTAGTTTGCTTATGCAACGTAAACCCTCACCTTATTTTTAGGCCTTTGTATAGCTCTACTGTACAATATAAGTTCTAAGTTGTCTTAGGATTCCGAGGTTGTCATTTGTCACGACCTAAATCTTCACATCTTCCAGGATATTTGTGTGATCTTATATTTGTGTGGATATTTGTGTGATCTTTTCACACAAATGTAAGCCCTAACAAATAAAATTGACAGGATGAAACACCTAAATAATTTCTCATCAAAACTGAAGCCAAATAATAAGACAGACTGGGAAGTCACCGAGGTTCTCCTCCGGATCTATGACATCCCCTAGTTTTTCCTCCTTTGGATTCTACAATAAAATGTTCCAAATTTGAGCTATTCCCATTTCACACCTCTTTGTCCGATTTCATTGAAAAGTCCTATCCTTTTGACCTTTTTGAAGAAAATATTTCCTGATTTTTATCGAGAGTTTTCTTGGGTGACTTTGGTCATTTAAGATGTAATTAGATATGGGGGATTGCCCTTATAGGAAGCTTTTCAAAACCCAATTTAAAATAAAACCTATTTAATTCTTCATATTAAATAGGGAAAATTGTCGGCAAATAAAATGATTTCGCAGACCAAACATATGTAATATATTTTTTAGTTCATTTGATCGAGCCTCATCTTCAAGTCTTGTGTTTATCCTTCAGGATAGAAACAAAGTTTGAAGTATAGTGCTCTTTCATTTAAACTGTAAAAAATATGTGGTCAGTTTGATTTCATATTTTTCTATAACTTATATATGTATGGAAGTTAAAATATCCTTCCGAAGCGGGCGACGGGATTTCAATTCTGGTGACCGACAGCTTCCAACGGGCAACTCCTCGAACCAAAAATAGTACCGACAATCAACTACCCCACAAGTGGGAAGAATCAGATCTACTTATCCACCTCTTTGGTTAGATGAGAGTCTCTTTACTTTCCATCCCAATGTATTCAAGTAAACACAAATTTAAAAATTTTTATTTTGTAGGACTTCAAGCTTAACTGAATCATTCTTATACACTTTCCCATAAAGAGACAAAGCGATACAACACCGTCTTTAATCATTTTCACAAATATTGTTGTTCTTCATGATTTTGTGCTTCAGTGCACCATCATTGGATTGCTCCAGTTGCCTTTCTAGGTCAAGTAAGTTTCTCGGTGGCTACCTTTCCTCAAATTCTAAATCAAGCTCTTTAAGGAACATTTTTGTAGATTCCCAACTTGAATCCTTTATTGTTCCTATCAACGAAAAACTAAAGCTCACAATCCATGAGCTTCAAATCAAAATTTGAATCCTAATTTTTAAATTTAAAATTTAATCTCTGAGTTGCGACACTCTTAATCTTGTACTTAGTTAGTAAGCTTGGTTAAAGCTAATATGTGAGTCATACTTATAAAACTCTACCACACATATTGGGAGTCCATTTGTTGGCTATATTTTTTTGTCAACCTTTTCCTTAGTTTACATATCCAAAAATGATTGAATGGAGCTCAAATTAGATAAGATTTTAACCCAACTTAAAATGAAATTTAAGCTAACCCTAACTCAAATCTGAAATTAAAATTTAATTGAAATTTTTTTGAAATTAATCAAACTGAAATGGAACTAAATGTAACTAGCTTCAACAAAACTCTAAAATTGAACTAAAAATTAACTTATTTAAAAAATTACCACAAATTTATAATTTAATACACAAGTCATCACAGTGGTTGAAATTGCATTCTAAAATTTATATGATGTTATTATTACATATAAAAAGCATGCAAATATTTGGCGACGATCAGACATAGATTTTAAGTAAATCTTTTTTGCCTCAAGTTTTCATGCAATAAATTTACACATGAATAAATTATTTTCATAAAATCATTATTTTTCAAATTTGATTATAGGAGTGCATTTAGATCATAAAAACCTTTTAAATGAGTTCCTTTATGCCCAAATCAGACTTCCTTTTTGGGTCCATCAAGATTACAATAATTTGGATGATAATTTTTATAATAAAAAATAATCATGAAAATTACTTCAAAAAGAACTTAAATTAGAACCAAACTTAAACCAAAGTAAATTTGAGTTAAAAATACTAAATCTAATCAATAAAAAACCATTAAAAACTTTCATCCAAAATCCATCAATAAATATCTCTCCTTGGGTGGGGTTCATACTCTAACTTCCAATATCCTGAGATAGAGCTCACCTTAACGAAAACCAACTTCACCAATATGTTCTCCAATTTTTTCTAATTTAAATGAGACAAGGTCAAATTTTTTTCCATGACCATTTTTGAACTTTGAATTGACATATCTTGGGAAAGAGACTACCTCAACAAAAATCAACTTCACCATTGCATTCCTTGTTTTTTTTTTCCTTCCAAATGAGTTAAGGTTAACTTTTTTGCCCTAACAAACATAAACACCCATTTTGAAATTTCACTATTTATTTTACTTCTCTCCCTTTATGTTAAAATTTCATCCTTTTAAAACTAGACCTTGCTCAATTTTCCCCCAATCAACTCTTATTTGGACGAAACTCCTTCTCCCACCTTCTTCTCATCTCTTTCTCCCATTCCCCTCGACAAAACCACCTTCATCCTCTCCCCATTCTTCTTTTGCTTCCTTATCCAAAGCCGCACTCTTCTATACCTCCTCTTCATTAAAGAGATCAAGAGAAATTTACTTATATAAGTAAGAAAATCAAAGACCTCCATCCATGCAAGGTATATCTGTCTCTCATTTTTATTAAGGTGTTTCTTTTTGCATGAATTTCAAAGCATTTTGTTAAGAATGTGATTTGGATTCCTTTCATTCTCTCCTTTTTCTTTCTTATTCACCTTTTCGAGGCCTAAATTCCCTCTCTCTCTCTCCTTCTTTTTTTTTAGACAAATAATTATCCCTCTCCCTCTCTTCTCCTCCTTCCACGATAGGCCAAAAACCTGTTATCATTTTCCCTTATTTTGTACTTAGTCAAAACTACATGGCTAAAAAACCTTCGCTCCCTCACTTCTCCCTTAACCAAAACCCCAAACTGATTTCATAATCTCTCCCTCACTTCTCTAGTAACCAAAACCCTAACCCATTCTTTCTCCCTCTCTCCCTCACTTCCCATACCTGAAACCCTAACCCAATCCTCCTCCCTCAAATCCTCACATCCTTAGTTTGAAATATATACACATCCTTCACCTTCTCACCCTAACTTCCTTAGGTTGAAATCCACACACATCACTTTCATGACAAAGCCCCTACTTTCTTCTTCTTCTCTTTCCTTTCTTCTCCTATGTATAAAATATTGATACATCCATATACACATCACCCTCACTTCCCTAGACCAAAGCCAATAAACAACCTCCTTACATCACCCTTACTTCTCCTAGCCAAAACTAATACACCATCTCTTCCCTCTCACCCTCATATCCTTAGGCCAAAAACCTCACCAACACACATCGCACACACCCTCTTATACCATAGTTGGGACCTACACCAACATACACACACCATCTCTCTCACTGGAATATGCCAAAAATACTCACACCATATTCTTTCCTACTCCTTCACTTCCCATGACCAAAACACACACATCTCTCTCTCTCTCTCTCTCTCTCTCTCTCTCTCTTCCATTTTCTTACCATGGCCAAAAAGTAACTCCATTCCTCCCCACATCTTAGCATGGTTAAATACTTTGTTGGCCCATGTTAATTTACTTTATTTGCTTAAATAAAAACCCATGGAAGTTATGGTTGATGTGCTTAAAATTTAATTCAATTGGTGTTTTTAAGTTCTTATAAAAATCCATGCAATTTGTGGCTCCCATGTTTTAAAGCGAACATAGCTCTCTTTAAGAAAATGCTCCCATGTAAAAATTGTACATCTAAATTATGTAAATTTGTTGTAAATATGCCTTAAATCTCCAACAATTAACATTATTTAATAATTTTATATGTTATTTAAGATAAATTAAATTGAATGTGCTCTAAGTGTTTAAGGTTTTTAATATAAACTTTTAATAAACTCGTGTCTTCAAATCATTTTAATTGTTTTAAGAAGTTATAAATTTAAATTTATTTTTCTTTTCAAAAAATCTTCTTACACTTTAAATCAAAATTTTATGTGATTTGTGACTCTTTTCCTAAAAAATGTGCAAACCAAAGATACATACACATAAATGTGAAATCCTCACAAAGGTTACACGTTTGCGAACTCCAATGTAGGAAATTGCAAGTGGTATGTCTAAATACAGAGGTAAACATGCAAACTCTAAAACCAATGTATAATTTTATATCTTAGACTTAACTAATTCACATGTTTAATATTATGCACAAAAAAAAAATATTTCATATTAAAGAAACATATTTTGTGTGTGAAAGTTAAAGATTAAAAATACTCACTAAAACATGTGAATAAACCAAAGTAATGAATGTGAAAGTATAAAATACTTGAATATCATGCACATGAAATCATTAGTGAACTTCAACATAGATTAGTAAACCAATATTAGAAATTGAACTTAACGTTTAAATTAATGAAGAACACCAATTTATGATGAAACCAAATGTAGAACTTTAAACTGAGGACACTTGATTTATATATTGGCTGATAAACTAAGAGATTGAACCAATTCTTGAATTAAAATATCAAACCCACGAAACAAATCTAAAATTTATTAACTTAAATCACCACTAGGTAGATCAACTGTGAACTTTAGGATATCCAATTCAAAAATTAAACTAAGGATGATACATCCCCTAAAATAGTTTAATTTAGAAGCCTAGGTTAGACTGATAGGTATCTTTAGTTAGTGTTAAAAGCTAAGACATAAAAAAGAACAAACATGTAACCTCCTTATATTATGTATGTACCCTAGGATGGAGTAACACATTGAAACTGACAAATGCATCTCAAACTACCTAATAGCTAAAGAGATTTAAATTCCTTACCATTGTGGCAATAATGAAGATCTTCTTCCTATCTAGTATGTTAATATCCAAAAATACTGATGAACCCAATATGATGGAAAGTAATGGCCATCTTGATCAGGGAGATTATATAAAAAATTTAGGTTAGTCTAACAATTTAGCCTCCATATAAACTTTAGATTTCCTTTAGATTTATGATTCCATCTTCCATCTAGAAATCCTTCGAGCTAATTCTGTCCCTTTATTCTAAGACTCAAAACTTTGAATTAATCTTTACATATCAAGCCCCCAAAATTAAAACCTTCTAAATTAAATGTTCAACTCAAATATAAATCTTTTAAACTTCAAAATAAATTTCAAAAAATTATTTTAATCCTTCATATCTTTTCAAACTTTTTAAAAATTTTAAAGCTTCAAATCTTTTTAAACTTCAAATATTTTCAAAAGTACAAACTTTTTTAAACATTTTTAAACTTTAAACCATTATAAAGCTTCAAAATATCAAACTAACCAAACTTCAAACCTTTTTTTATTAACTTAACTCCAACTCTTTCAAAATTTGAAAACTTCATATCTTTTCAAACTTCAAACCTTTGCAAAACATAAAAAATTCAAGCCTTTTTAAATCTTCAAAACTTAAAGATTTCCAAACTACAAACATTTTCAAACTTCAAACATTTTCAAAACTTCAAACTTTCAAACTTAAAACCTTTTTTAATCAAGCTTTTCAAAATTTAAACCAAACTTTCAAGCCAACTTTTAACTCAACATTTAAACTAACCCTTAAACTCAACTTGCAAATCAACTATCAAAAAACTTCCAACTATACTTGAATAACCTTCAAAAAACCCTTTAAAAATCTTCAAGTAACCTTTTATTAACCTTCAAATAATATTCAAACCCATAACATTCAAACCAATAATCTTCAATCAACCTTAAAATTAAAAAATCAACCCTCAATTCAACCCTTCAAATCAAATCTTCAACTCATACTCAATCAGCTTAAAACAAACTATTCAAATCAAATGAAATCAAATCAAATAAAATTAAGTTTTCCAAAAAAACCAATCAACTCAACATTCAAATCAAAAGTAACTCATTCAACGACTATATAATTCCAATCCCTATGATACCTTCTTCTAGGACTTTTCGTGAAACATCAGTCATTGGACTGTAAGTCCCAATTTTTGAATTCCAAGTAGTTCTTTACAGACCTGAAACACCATTATTTGAAAATCTCATCAATTGTTGAACCTTTCTATTTGAGGACACCAACTTTGAAATCCTGCTTAATATGATGCTTTAATTAAGAATTTTATTAAGAGCCCACAGCTCCTGGAATGTAATTAACTATAAGAGTTGGCCCTTGCAAGAATACTAAACCATAGAATAAAATAGCCCTTACCTTATACTTGTAAGATAGGGGAAAAATTTTTGGTTAATGTTAACCTGTAAATATTAAAGATTTTCTTCATCTAATTGATTAGATCCTATTTAGAAAAAATATTTTTCCCTTTAAGAGCAGTATATTATTCTTCAAATGATGCATTCGATCATTTATATAGAATTTTTTAAGATCTATCGTGGACATGTTCCCAACATTACAAGACAAAAAAAAATTTTCTTCCACAAGTAAATATAATATATTGAAGGTATATATGATTATTTGGATGAATATATAATAAATACATGAATTTATAATTTTATACTTAGCTTAGAATCAAATAAAATAAAATATATACTCTTGAGCAGTGGCATATGGTGGCTGACAGTGGCTGACAGTGGCATCAACAATGACCACAATTAATACTGTCTTTAGAATAAGCTCAAATTTGAAGAACTTGAAACATACTAAAAATATGCCCCATTTAATATTTGCTGCTGTTCTAGTTTGCATTCTTCTTATCTAAAATCAAACACTCATAATTTCAAAACTCTTACCTTTGAGATCCAACGTGAAGCATTTGAATCGAAATAAGAATGCAAAATTTGTAAATTTAATGGCTTTTAATGCAAAATAACACTAACGTTTGACTAAGTCAACGCATTTTTATTTTTTTTTTGGCAACTTATTATTTTAACGTAGAGATTGGTGCTTCATGAAGCAGATGAAGTAATTAGGGTTTTTACATTTGGGAAGGAACTCATTCAATGTCCTTATTGTTGTATTCTCTTAAGTATTATTGTTAACTTATTGGTAATGTATTTTAGTTATACCTAATATGAATGCATGATTTGTCCTTTTCGTTAGTTTTGTCTTCACCAAAAAAATCTTATATATTCTGTATCAATTTTTATCGGGCCTCTAATTTGAAAAAAAATATTACATCAGGACTCGTGCGGAGTCCAATGAAATTATGCCGTGGAGGTGATCGGTCCGGTAACACAGGGAATATTCCCCTCGTGTTATTCTATGTCATTCAAGTGTTATTATATATTATTTGGGTGTTATAATAACACAATAATACATCAATAATGCTTGAATAACACACAATAACACCTGAATAACACACAATAACACCTAAATAACACGGGAGGAATATTCCCTTGTGTTACCGAGCAGATTGTTTTTTCTACGTGGCGTGATTTCATTGGACTCTGCACGGAGCTTTATGTGCAGAGTCCCAATGCAATATTTTTTCATCTAATTTATGTTAATTCCTTCTAAACATCTTCAAATTTTTTTATTCTTAATTTTAATTTTTTTAGGGAGGGGGCTGCCTTACATACATACCACCGAATTCTTATGTTATAACATCTGAATAACACGGAATAACACGAGGGAGGGGGCCGCATAGGTAAAATAACATAAATGAAAAAATAAAACTGTACGTTGATGCATAGGTAAAATAACATATATGAAAAAATTAAAATATAGGTGTTAAATAGATAAATACATGAGAACTGAGTGGTATGTATGTGAATATTTCCATATTTATTTTGGTAACTCCATTTCAATATTATGGCTATCGAGCTTGTACATGTTAATTCGTATATCCATGTTTTCATCATAATTTATAATGTCAATTTAAAATAAATATTAACAAAGTTAATTACAAATTAACTATATGAAATTCCTTAATTACAACACATAAAAGGATAGTTATTTGATTAGAAACGAGGTAGAAGATAATCCAAGCCAAATCATCACGATCAAACGACCCCATGGGAGGAGCTAACGACATGGATCCTATAGTTAATTTGGAGGCATCAAGTAGTTTCCCTAATACCATTGAGAGTTAATAAGGCAACAAGCTTTATCCATCAGCCAGGATCTCTTCGTCTGAGGGTGACTACTTATTGAATTACAATGATACACACTCTTCCTGATAGTCTAGATTCATGGCGTGCCAAAACTTACAGCGAAATAGGAAGGCCACACAACCCAAGTATACGAGTCAAGTAATATGTAATTTAGGAGTCTATCTAAAGATTCCATGAGGAAAAAATTAACAATTTCTAATGCAGAAAATCTCTTGTTTATTATTCTTTTGAACTGAGCTTGGTGTGATCTAAAAATGTGTTCAAATCTTAAAATGTTAATAGAAAATAAATTAGATCACAGACGGCAGAAAAAAGACGGCAAAAAAAAAAGAAAGTGGGGAAAATCTCGGAAGTTCTTTAAGACTGACGAGGCTTATGCCTCTGTGATTCGGGGATCGTGGTGGTTCGTGGTGTTTCTTAATATTTTTCTATGTGTAGTTTTCAACCGTGGTGATGCACCTGTTTTTAAGCTCCAACGCGGAGATTTCAATACCATGCAGGATCAAAGATTTAGTTATTTAAATAATCAAACACATCATCAAAATCAGCATACCATCCTGAAGATAGAAGTACAACTTCACGATGGGTGTAATTATTTAAATTATGAAATGTCAGATATTTGCACCTGTCTGCGATTAAAACTAATAAATCATTCCTCCTTCTAATCTGAAGACTGCACATTTTTTTTTAAAGATGAGGTCATCAATTTCTTATACATGCAAACCCCTATAGTTAATTACATCTCAAACAACTGAATTTACTCATGAAAAATCTCAATTAAGGCTGAGGTTTTGTCTTCAAGAAAATTTATAGGATTGGTTATTAGAATTTTAAAGGGAATGACTCAAAGGTAGAACTTTAATTAGTAAAATCCAAAGGAGGAAGATATAGGAGATGTCAGATATATCGAGAGGCTCAATGACATCTCTGCTATCTTATCATTGAGCTCTAATGATTTTGAAAGCAATACTTTGATATTTCATCTTGATATTTTATTAGAATGTCAGATTTTATATTGCATGACAAACAATCATGCAAAAGCCTAAGAGGGTGAGGATTTACGTTGTAATTAGATGAACAACTTCAGAATCCTTGAGATAAGGTGAAATTCACTTAAAATAAGAAAACTTTGAAACCCTAACCTAAAAAAAGTATAACAAAAATAATAAGAATGCAATGGAATTACAGCTATTCATGGAAAAGACTGCCATCTAAACCTCATAAGTGCATTTTAAGAACTTACATGGCCGGTTTCAATGAAATGAATGATTGGGTAGGCTGTTATTAATTACTTACGACTTGATTATAAATCAAATGTCCTATACATATCTGATATGAAAAATATCCTAAGACTAAGGAAAATATATTTTTGTGACTTCAAATTTAAGTGTTTTATGTCTCACCACACTGAACTGTTTTGTTATGTTTGATTAGTGTTGTCTGAGTAGAAGCAAGCTATATAATAGGTTAAGCAAGTCCTTGATGATGAATGTTTTAGCATAATTGTTCAAAAAGGTCAATTGGTATGTAGAGGTAGAACTCACACTAGATGGTAGTGGTTCTCATGAATAAAGTCACCTCTTTCTGGACAATGAGTAAGTTCTTGAAGACAAGGAATATGAACGATATGTTATGTATATGCCTATAAGTCATGTTCTTGTTCTTATTCCTAGATCTAAAAGAAATTTGTACTCAATTTTTTGTAATGTTAATCAAGGATGTTTTTATATACATGATGTTTTTATATTTATAAATGCAGTAATTTATGCAACCTTTGTTTTGGTTATGAGTTTCATCCTGTTCTGGACAGGCCTATCGATGCAAATATACACAGACTGACAATGTGTGCTAGTCCTAAACTTTCGTCAGACTCGTCGACTGACATCACCCAAAGTATTGTTGATGGTTTAACTATGGTTCATCCTTCACTTTGTGTTTCTTCTTCTTTTGGATAGTTTGAATGTTATAGTTGATCATCCATAAGAATTCCTAAATCTACAAAAGTAATGATGACCTGAAAGATAGATCGCTCACTACAATATCATAATATAATAGCTCTGCAAAATAGAGTTATCACTTCCTAATAACATGTAAAGTAAATTTATCACAACAGTTCACTTTAGCAACCATGCAAAACAAAGTTAGAACAACCTAGAAATATGTGAAGAAAAACTACCGTGATTTAATGCATGGGAACAATGTGTCTGTATGAGCTAGTTTATTATTATTTTTTTTTAAGACAACCCAGTCAAGATGCTCATGACTTTCCTTCATCCTGGGATTGATGTCCCTGTTCTAGTTAGGCCAGAGAGGTGGTTAATTTTAATCTAACTGGAAGATTCTTGTTAACAACTTTGAGTAGCATCGTCCAAGAGAGCTTCTTAGATCCATGTAAAAGGGGTTAAAGTTACGTTCAATGATAATTGTTCGTTAGGGTTTCATTTAAGTTTTAATGTCTTTTTTTTTATTTTAGGGGGGTATAAAATTTTAGTTATTTAAAACTTATCAGCCAATTAAAAATGTTTTAGATGATGTTATTTATTTATTTTTAAAACAACTCGATTAAGCTCTCATGATTTCATCTTCCCAAGACGTTTTGGGTTTGTAGTTTGATTGGTCACAAGTGACTGTAAGGCTCATTGTTAGCAGCCACGGGTTGCCTCCTCCAGAGCCCCTTCTCAAACTTAGGCTTGATTTAGAGTTTAAGTATTAATAATTTTTATGGTAGCTTTTGTCTAACAAATACTATTGCAATTTGAAAATTTTGCATTTAACCAGCTTTGTCTCCTTGGTTGAGTTTGTTTTTTCATGTTTTAAGTCAAGCATGCATTTATTATCTTAAGAAAGTTAAACACGCCTTAACCATTTTTTTAATTTATAGGCTTAGATTGTCTTGTATTTTAGGTGTTTTTATTTGTTAAACATGCTCTTGGCCTAGGATAACCTTAAGCATAGCTTCTTATGTTTTCAAGAGTTAATTGGTTGATAAAGTCTTAAATTTTTAATGTATTTTCATTCATTTTTTAATGGTCATGAGTTTATCTTAGGTGTTAAAGATTAACTTGAGATTGGTTTAATTCACTAGTTCTCCCATTCTCCCTTAACGAAGAATTAATAAGTTGACATTTTGATCTGAGCTAAAGTTATTTAATTCACTAATCTCCTTAGACATTCTTAAAGAAGAATTAATGAGTTGATATTTTTAATTTATGGTTATTTAATTCACTAAGCTCCCTAAAGATTAAAAAAAAGTTATTGAATTGATGTCTTGGTTTGGGTTAATGTTGTTCAATTTACTAATCTTCTTAAGCATTTTAAAGAAAAATCAATGAATTTGTTTAATTCACTAATCTTTCCACCTAAACATATTTTTTAAAAAAGAGATTAATGACTCTGCCTTAATCTTCTTAAATAAAACAATGTTTTAAATTAAAGTTATCTATTAATTAACTTAATTATTTTTAAAAAGGGAATTAATGAATTGATGTTTTCTTTAATTCATCAATTTTTCTTCTTTAAAGAAGGGCTAATGAATTGATGTTTTAATTTAAGCTGAAGTTATTTAATTCATTAATCTTCCCAAACATTTAAAGGATAAATTGATGAATTAATGTCTTAATTCAAGTTAGAATTGTTCCATGTTATTATTAAGTAAGAGTAATTTCATAATTAAGGATAATTAAAAAATTGGCTCTTCTTAATTAAGGATAAATTGATGAATTAATATATTTGGGTTCCCAAGTTGAACTTTTCCATTTTAATCAAATCCAGGAGACAGAGCGGGACGCTCAAGAAAAATTTTTAATTACAATTTACCCTTCATATGTTAATTTTCATTTTTAAAATTCAGAGTTTGAAAATGGTCAATTAATTAGGAAAGATTATTGTATTAGCTTTTATCACTAAATTTAATTTGAGTTTATATTTTTCTGATTATTATTTATTTTTTTAAATTTATTTTCAAAATAATTATAATTTTCGTGAAAAATAGGGTTTTTGGTGATGGGGTTGTCCGTGTCCTTGGAAAAAATCAGAGAAGATCCCTAAGGATAGAGGGAACAAACTTTCCAAATTTTATAATTTTTGGTCCTATATTTCATATTTTGATAATTAAAGTGCAGTTAGGGGATATTAACAAATTTAAAAATTAAATAAAGTTTAGTTAATTTACATTTTAATTTTATTATTTTCTTCTCTGTTCATTGGTATTTTTACTTATTAATATATGTTTTTTAAAGTTAAAATGGATTTTCTGAATTTTTTAATTTGGAAAATTCTAAATTTCCCACTTATCTGCGCAGGCATTGACTGGATCCTCGCCGTCGTCGAAACTCCATGCGACATATTTTGATTTGTGGCGCAACGAAAGCATTTAGGTGGCCCGTGATTCGCTGCTCCATTTTGCAAAATCTCTTTCTTTGGCTCAATCAATGTCATCCTTTTCAAATAATGTGGATTAGATGATGCTCACTCATCACCCCCAACTTGCCAGAGAGCATCCATCGTACGCATTTAAACCCTAAGATCTCACGCTAGGGTTAACCAAATTCTTTTGTGATTGTTCCTATTGCTTCATCTAGTCTTAACAAACCTATCCATACGGTTAAGGGAACACACCTTGTTTACTTACTTCTTAAAGCTTGAAATTGAGAGCAATTTTAGAAAATTTGAGTCGTTACCTTCTTCCAAGAGGTGAGGTATCGATTGTGTTTGATAGAGAGGACCATCCAGAGGTTATGCAGCTCCTCCTTGCTCTAATTTGATTTGAAATTAGCACTAAGTCTGCACTAGGCTAAAGGGGTACCTCGGGTTGGGGTTGAAGTAATTTGGAGCGCACGAGAGTGGTGTTGATTAGGGTAGAGGTTTTAGGAATACGGGAAGCTAATGAGGTGTTTAATTTGGAGTTTCGATAAGTTTGGTATGAAAGTTGTGAAGTGTCATGAATTTCAGTGATAAAATTAGGGCAATGAGGTGGTGGAGATGGCTTGAGGATTGTGGGAATTGACTACATTGGTCTATGTGAAGGATTTTGTTGTCTAAGGTAGGAAGTTTAAGTGGCTGGTTGGGGAGCTTGAAGGTGGTGTAGGGCTCTCAAGTAGGCTCCACTTCTAGCCATGGGAGGCCTTGGGGAGAGCTCTGATGTTCTTGGGAAGCTCTTGAGGCTCCTCAGGAGTTGGACAGAAGGGAGCTTGGAGGTTTGGCAGAGGGAATGAAACATTCTCCATTTTTGATGTTTTTACCATGGTGAACTCTGGGGAAGTGGATGGCATGGCAAGGGCTTGACAAGATTGGGAGGAGCTTCGGTGTGCTGGTTGGGACCAGTATTGGTTTGGTTTGACCCTCCCATAAGATGGTCTAAGTGACCTTAACTTAGGTTCTTCATGGTGGTCAACTTGGTTAAGTGTGAGACTTTGTCCTTTTATTCTTGTTTTGAGCTTAATTAGTTTAATTAAGTTTTTGATTGGGACGTTTTAAAGTGTGTCTTGGGTTCACCCCTATGGTTGGGTCATAGTTCATGATTCATGGGTCCTCTAAGAGTTTGGGCTTGGCCTCAGGTGATTAGGCATTTAGGGTTTTGGGCTTAGCATATATGATTAATTAATCTAGTTAAGAATTTTAACTTTTTAATTTATTTTAATTTTGTGTTTAATTGAGTGGTATTATATTTGGCTTCTTTAGGTTAATTTTAGTATGATTTTAGATTTTAATGAGTTGACTTAATTATAGTTGGTTGTTTTCCTAGTCTTTCTTCAGGTAAATTTATATTTTAATTTAATTATTGATAGGTTTCATAAATTTAGTGTTAGGGTTAATTAAATGTTTTAGTATTTATTTTGATTTTAGAGTTTCTTAAGCTTGTGCAAAGGCATTAGGTAGGCTCACTGTCTAATTATGGTGACCCAATCTCTTTGATTTCCGTTAGGTTAAATTTTAAAATTAGCACTTCTTCATTTTAGGGTTTATTCAGAGTGATCAGTGGGTTTCTAAAAGAGTCCCTAAGTCATTAAGGTCAGTGGGTAACTTAAGGAATTTTCCACTATTGAAAATTTAACTTAGGCTTCAATGGTTTAAATCCTAATCAACCGAATCAAAGTATTATGATTTGGGCTTAACCTATGAAACCCTAAGTGAAAATAAAATTAGTTTAAAGTTCTAGATGGGTGTTGGTCCCATATATAGACATTTAAGAAGGCCACTAAAAAATTCTAAGGCTATATCCTAGACTTCTATAGAGGAAAAATGCCTCACAATTGTGAGGTCTACATGTGGATAATTTTCCTCTTTTGCCTATGTCTAGGTCAAAAGAGGGATTATATACCCATGAAGTTAAAGTTTGTTCAACCTTATAACATTTCTCAAGATTTTCTCGATTCCCTGTAAAGGTTGCAAAATCTTATGGGAATATGTTTATCCTCTCAGGATTTTGTGGTTATCCTTTTTGTTACATTATGCAACGGTTAGAAGTCATAGATTCATGAAAGAGTTCAACATCACAATTGACCAGACTAGGATTAAATAAAATGCAGAGGTTAACTAACAACTTCAGGTCATGAAAGCATGGAAAAATGCTACAAGGACATCTTAAAAAACAATAAAGCCACTATCCCAACATCACAGAGACATGAAAATAGTTTAGCAACACATTTTAAGGAAATCCATAAACAAGATAACTATGCATATCTTTATTGTAAGACACATAAAAATATTAAACTTATAATAAAAGCTTTATTCTCCATAAGAGTAGGATCTCTCCCTCTCATACAAAGCTCTCTCAAGAAATCACAAGACAAAGAGGTGGAATATCAGCCCCTAAAGTTTTTAATCCAAGGAGAGGAAGAAAACATAAGAGAAGAGCTCTCTTTAATCAAGATATCTCCTTTCGCTCAGCCTTCAGCCACCCAAGATGCTCTAAAAGTGTCTTCATAAACATATATATATATATATATATATATATATATATAGGCAAAGCTTGACAAAAGTAAAAAATTTCTTGCCAAAGTAAGCCAAGTACGCCTGACGTGGGTGCACCGTGAATTCAGCATGGGTGTGCCATGAATTCGGTGCAGGTGCACTGTGAATTTGGTGCTAGTGTGCTGAGATGGCCATGGGTACACAGCGACGAAGGCACACGTGCGTTGTGATGACCGTGCATGTGCGTTGCGAGCTAGGAAGTGTTCATGTGTGAGTGTTGTGAGCATGAGGCAGGTGCTTTACGGGTGGGCGGGTGTGTTCTGTATCCAATGCAAGCTCCCTGTGTTAACACACGTGCATCGTGAGGGAAGCGTGGATGTGCTGGTCCAAAAACTTCCTTATTTTTCTGATTTTCATACCTTTTTGGCTCAAAAACCCTGTCCACCTTATCTCCTACATAGCTAAAACAAAAATTGTTTTCTCAATTATAATATCAATTTAACAAGTTGTAAAAACATGAAAAAATGCCAGGAAAATATTAAATGTTCATCCTATATCGAATCTCCCAAACTTGCTCATTACTTGCCCTCAAGTAACCCTTATGACTTAGCTCAGATTTCAAAAAAATGAGTTGATTTTATTTTACAATAATCTTAGTCAATTAATAGTGAAAGGGTAAAAATTTACGAAGGACCACCCTGAGAGTTAAATTTGATGGCTCAAGCCATGATTCTCACTATAAAATTTATTTCTAGGGCTTCATGAAAGGAGATCTGCACTAGAGATGGCTTGGATGCTACTAGATGCAAATTTTTGGAGAGAATTTTAGTGCTCTCTTAAGCGTTCTCTTCCTCCTTTGGGGTTAACCAAAAAAGGATTTTTCTTTTTCTTTGTGTGTTGTGAGAGCTTTATATGCAAGGGAGTGTTGTTTTCATCAAGGAGAGAACAATTTACTATAATTCTTTCATTTATTTGTTGCTTGTAATCTATTATTGTATAGTTTTTCTTGCTATGATTTTCTCTGTGATGTGTGCCTAATTACTCTTCGTGTCTCTATGATGTAGGGGGTAGTTGATTGATTTGTTTAAGAGAAAGTATACTTATATTTATCTCTTGCGCTTGTTTATGAGTGAAATTACCTATTTTTTTGTCTTTCTTGAAAGTACAATATGAAGTAGATGTGGTATTAAATGGTGAAGAACTGAAGGTGAAACGAAGCAAAATGGCCCCAAGTGGACTGCAACTAGGCGCCAACCTCTTGGCACGAAGGTCCTGCACCCAAGGACCTTGGTGCCATCCACTTGGCACCTAGGCACCAGTTTTAGCTGAACCAGATAGTGAACCTGGTGCCTATGCCCCAGCTTTGTAGGGCCTTGGCGCTAGTAACTATTTGACAATTTTTCAGAAATTGCTTTGACGGTTATGCTGTGAATATAGCCGACCTTTATTGATGTTTAGAGCAATTCTAGGTAGCCTAAGGAGAGGATAAGACCTCTAAAACCTATAAAAAATCCCAGAGGAAGTCTAGAGTTCAATTCTAGTTTAGATTGTTTTTTGTTTCATAGTTTGGTGAAAATTTGGGGGGATTTTGTTGAGAGGTTCTCTAGCAAGGCAGCAAGGACTTAAGAGATCTTCTTGAGAGAGGTTTCCCCTACTTGAGAAGGGCAAAAACTAAATATTATGGACTCATTTGTGTTGTAACTTTCTATCTACATAATTCTAGTGGATTGTTTTGTTTTAAAGATGTGTTGTGGCAATTTATCTGTGCTTTATGAGTAGTTCCTTTTTCCTTTACCCTTGTGATGAATAAGTAGGCAATGTAGAATGGTAAAATATTTTAAAAATTGGTTTTTACTATTTAAACTGTTGATTTTCTTTTTGTGCGTCTTTTACTTATCATTCTGGTCAAATTTTTTGTTAAAATTTGTTATGAACCCATAAAGACTTGGGAGAGCAATGACATGAACAATTAGGAAGAGTCACATTGAATTACAGGGTATGAAAGAAAAGTAACATATAGAGTGATGCAAATAGATAAGGAAATACTCTTTAATGAGTTCTAATTGGGGTTTAAGGGATTAAAACCAGTTGAACCAAACTTCTATATGAACTCGAGAGAGGGAAAAGAAGATAATTGCTCCTAATTTTAACTTACAACACATTCAATTTATTGCACTCACTATCTACACACCTCTTATATACCATTTCAAAGGGGAGGGTAACCAAATCACTTAATTTCCTCCAAATTTTAATATAATTAGTAGAATTTTTAATTAGATCAAAACATTAGTATAACCTTAAAACTATCAATAAGATTGTTACACCCTTAAAACTATCAATAAAATTTTAAGCTGAGAAGTAGTTTAGTAGGCTAGAATTTTTCATAAGATTGTTACACCGCTTTCCTTGTGGGATTGACAATCCAGACTCAAAAATCTGATATTACTTGAAAATATTAAGTATACTTGGGTGATAAGTAGGGGTGCATGAACACCTAATCTGGAAGCAAATTTGGCGGTCCAACACACACACATTAAGCTTTTGGGGCCATTTTTGGGGGACATAGTTGTAGTGCCACATTGCTGCATAAATCAAGTTCACAAACACTAAACTACGAGCGAGCACACCCTAATCATGGCAATTTTTTTTGTGCCACTGCCAGGGCAACAATGGTGTAGTGAACTTAAGAGAATTTTAGTTGAATGAATTAGAATTTAGACTTGGAAATTTCAATTTTTAAAATTATATTTTTGATTGAATTTGTTTGTTTTTTTAAAATAAAAAACAAAAAAAAATAATTTTGAGTTTGTTTAGTGCATTTAAGTAAAAATAATTAGTGTAGTCTTTTGTTAGTTTATGAGAAGTGTAGGACATTTGAGACTTGTACTGTATTATTCTAAATTAGAGAAAACAATTACAAACATTAGAAAATATAAAAGATTTTAAGAACTTGTAAGAGAAATGATGAACATTTAACAAAACAATTTAGATAACCAAATACCATTTAATGAACATCATACGTTGATCCTACAACAAATGAAATTAACTTAAGTATTTAAACCCCTGCTGTAGAAGCTAACACTTTTGAACTTAAGCTTGCTATTATCCAAATAGTGTAGAACAATCAATTTGGGGAAACTCCATCTGAGGATCCAAAGTTACACTTAATAAGTTTTTTGAAACTTTGCACTACATTTTGCTATAATGGCGTGCCAAACGACATTGTTAGGCTTAAGAATTTTCCCTTTTCTTTGAGGCATAAGGCTAAAATATGGTGAAACTAATTTGCACCAGGATCAATCAAAACTTAGAGTGACTTAGCCTAATAATTCCTAGCTAAGTTTTTCCCACCTTCAAAATCTACTAAACATAGGAATTATATTACTTTAATTTTCTAGTTAGAAGGTGAATTGATTTATAAGGTGTGGAAGTGATTTAAGAATTTTTTTAACAAATGCCCACATCATGCTCTGTCCAATTGGTTAATTATTAAGACTTTTTACAATGGTTTAGTAGGATCCCTTAGATCTATCATTAATGTTGTCGCTGGTGGTTCGTTCATGTTAAAGCCATTTAGTGAGGCTTAGTTTTTTTATTGAAGAGATGACCACTAACAACTTTCAATGGCCTTCTGAAAGAGTAAACCCTAGAAAGGTAGTTAATATACATGATATTGATGCGTTGTCTATTCTAGCTTCTCAGGTAGCAGCTATTTCTAGAAAGTTAGATTAATTTGGAATGAACAAAATCAAAGAACCTTCAGCAATCAAGGAAAATTTATTTGGACAAATGATTGATTCTATCACTTCATCATTGAGACCTTAATACAATTAACAACTGACCTAACAACCCATATTCCAATTCCTATAACCCAGGTTAGAAAAACCATTCAAACTTTAACCGAAGTAATAATTTTGGTGGGGGAAACCATCAATTGGGAAATAATGAAGATAATCCTTTAGGAAATTGGAATAACCAGGGTAGTACCAAAGATATACCTTCTTATCCTCTTAAATCTAACCCAAATCAACAATTTTAGGAAAAGAAGCTATGTTGGGAGGAGGTTGTGTTGCAGATGGGGAATCAACTGAAAAGTCAAGGTGCAAAAATAAGGAATGTGGAGAAACAATTGGAAATTTCTAACTCAATTAGTAATCAGCCCCAAAGAACTCTTCTTAGCAACACTGAGATTAATCTCATGGAGATAAATAGTAAGCTTGTTAAAGTTGTCCAATTAAGCAGTGAAAGAGAGTTGGAGGATGTAGTTCGGAAAGAGATTGAGGTTGAAAAGAAGACTATAGAAACTGAAAAACTAGTGAAAAATGTTTCCAAGGAGTTAAGAAAATCAGTCTCTCCAACTAAGACTAACTTAGAAAAATCACCACTTCCGTTTTCTCAATGACTTTGAAAGTAGAAGCGGGATCAATAATTTTTAAATTTTTTAGAAATTCTTAAGAAGCTAACTATTAATATTTCTTTTTCCGAGGCTTTGAAGCAAATGCCTAATTATTTATCATTTATGAAAGATATTTATTCCTTTTTCTGAGGCTCGACCACACAAGATTCTTTCAATCACATCATCAAAGCCCTAGGTTGAGCCGCATCTTCTCTCTTGCGGTGCTAAGGCCATATTGTTGCTCACCTTCTCCGATGAACGACTGTCGGATCTCCTCATCTTCAATGACAGTAGAACCTACCCAAAGCAGGACTTCTTGGGTGGTCAGTTTTTCTGAATCAAGAAAGAGGCAGAGATGATGTTGTGCGAGTCTCTATTTTTTGTTCTTTTGACATTATCTTGATTTGTTCTCGTGGTTCTTAGAGATGGCTAATTTACTTAGTCATCCCTTTTTCCTTGATATAGTAATGGGTAACACTTCTTCTGCTGATCTTCCTTTGAATAAATGTTTACTTCCAGTTGCCTTTAGGGAGCATGTGGGGGATGAGAAAACTGATGGTCTGATAAAGAAGGCTAGGAAGAAAAGTGGATAACCAGCATTATCTAATAATGCAGAAGAGACTTCAATTATTTATGAACCTTTAATGTTTACCTTAGTTGGTAAATTCACATTTGCACATCCTAAGATGGATGTTACTCGACAATTTTGCTAAGTTTAAATTCTTAGGAAATTGGAATGTTGGATTGATTGACAAAAGAAATCTTATGAGTAGGTTAAAAAAAGAAGTAGATTACACTCTTCTGTTTGCCAAGAAAGTTTTACAAATTGAAAGAGTAAGTTTGAATTTTTAAATGGTCGGTTGATTTCAATCCTAAAGAGGAGCCTCCAATTGTGCTTATGGTTCTGTTTCCTAGGTTTGAAATTATGCTTATTCAATAGGTTGTGTTATTTTCTTTAGGGGAGATTTTTGGATCACCCATGAAGATAGATTTAGCTACCCTTTAATTGTTTGAGACCTTTTGTTGCTCGTATCCTGATCAAGAGAGATGCTACACTCCCCTTTTGTGATACTGTGTGGATAGGAGACTCTAACTTAAGGTATTGACAAACTGCTGAAATGTAATATATTCCTCCTTACTACAACAAATGTTATATGTTTGGTCGTTGTTTATCCAATTGCTTAGTTGCTCATCCTAATCTGTAAACAAAAAAAAATATAATGCTAAAGAAAAAGAAGATGCTAATAGATGGAATTTTAAATTAAATCATCATTTAAATAAGAAGGGTTTAGAGAAAAATTTACCAAATGAAAATAATCTTGATATTCTACAATCTAATGATGTCGTTGTTATTGAAAAGATGGCTTCTACTAGGCAGCAACAAATTGTTAATCAGGAGTTACATAATTTTAATAAAGATATTAATACAAATTAAAAAAGTTAGCTAGTTGACAATATAGCTGATCAAATATGCCTTGATAATCTTATTGCAGTTACTAAGACTCCTACTGTAGATGATGCTCTTGTTCTAAGTCTAAGATAAATTGAAGAAGACTGGATGATACAAAGTTAAACTTGAATGAGGAAAATTAAAGGTAGTTATGAGCTTAATGCTTTGCAATTGAGTAAAAATCTTGAGATGAATGATTTGGATTCTTCCTCTAAGATCACTAGAGGAAGGAAGGATGATGATTTTAATGATGTTTAAATTTCTTATTTGGAATGTTAGAGGGATTGCTAAAAAAATTGCCTTTAATCGGTTAAAGAATCTTATTAGAAAGCATATACTAAATTTCTTCAATATCTTGGAACCTATGGTTGATACAAAAAATAATGATAAGTATAAAAGGAAGATTGGTAATTTTAATATTGGTTCCAAACTTAATAACAAGATTTGTTTCATTTAGAGGGATGATGTAAAGATTGATATTTTAATCAACAATGCACTATTTCTTCATATTAAATTGTTCATAAATGATTCTTTATATTTTTAACAATTTTTTATGTGAGCTATTTTAAGAATGATAGATGGGATTTTTGGAACCATCTAAGGGCTCTCAAAGACGATAATGAGGCTTGGATTATAGGTGGTCATTTCAACATGATTGCTTCTATTGCTGAAAAAAAGGGTGGTAATCCTCCAAACATGAATATGATTTCAGATTTTAATGGCACTATATTTGATGTCGGCTTAATTGATTTAGGTTTTAAAGGGAATCCTATTACTTTGTTAAGAGGTTTGTTTTTTGAAAGACCTGATAGTTTGTTTATAATGCCAAATGGATGAATAATTTTCAATAATGTTCATCATTTGGCTATATGTGATTCTGATCATGCTCCTTTTCTTATTGGTGTGAGGGTTCACAATATTAAAATTCCTTACCATTTCAAAATTTTAAATATTTGGATCCAACATTCTTTTTTTAAAAGTTTATTACTGATAATTAGAATATTTGTATGATTGGTACTTTTGGTCTTAATTTATGGATACTTCAAGAGAATCTTGCTAAGAAGCTTAAAGATTGGAATTTGAATGTTTTTTGGCATCTTAAAGATATTGTTTCTAAAACTGAAGAGAACGTTAAATCTTTAGAACTTTATTATTGTCATAATGTGGTTAATTGGGATGTTTTAATGCAAGTTCAAAAAATTTTAAATAATGCTTTAAACATGGAAGAGACCTTTTATGCTAAAAAAGCTCCTAAGATTAATATGCTTAATGGAGATCGTAACACTACTTATTTTCATGCTTGTATAAAAAATAAGAGAATGAATAATTCAATTTCTATTCTTAAAAAATGTGATGGCCTTGTTTTAACTCATGATAATGATATTGAAAGGGATGGTATCTACTTCTTTTCTAAGATGTTTACTAGCGTAATGGCTCTTCTCCTTCTATAATTAAAGGTGAGCTTTATAATGACTCTTATGCTTGCAATGATAGAAATCTTACTAAGATTCATTCAATGGAGGAAATTAATGAAGTGATAGAAAATATGGATGATGGAAAAGATGTGGGCCTTGATGGTTATTTTGTGGAGTTTTATAAATGCTGTTGGAACATTATCAAAGATGTCCTGGTTAACACTATTCAGGATTTTATCAGAGGTATTGATTTGTTTAAATATTTTAAATCTTCTACTTTTATTTTAATTCCTAACATGAAAGATGCTAACAATTGGGATTGTCTTATACTTATTAGTCTTAATATTGTTGTTTCCAAGGTTATTTCTAAAATTATAGTGAGAAGAATTCAACCTCTTATACCTATGGTTATCAGTGATAATCAGTCTAGTTTTGTGAAAAGTAGGAATATTTGTGATAATGTCTTAACTATGCAAGAGCTTCTTATGGATTTTGATAAGAAAGGTAATAGTGGTAGTGATTTTTAAGATGGATATCAAAAAGGTTTTGACACCATTAGATGGGAATTCATTATTAATATTTTATATAACATTGGTTTTAGTGAGGAATTTTGTTAACTTATTAAAAGAATTTTTGATAATAATTTTATTATTTGTTCATTAATGGGAATAGATGCAGTTTCTTTAAAGCATCTAAAGACATTAAATAGGGTGATCTTTTATCACATATTCTTTTAATTATTGGCTTTGACTATCTGTCAAGATGTCTTAATACTTTATACAAGAAATGTCCTAGCTTAAATTATGTTCATCGCGGGAAGATTAGTATTTCTCTTCTTTGCTATGCTAATCATTTAGTTATTTTTACTAATGCTGATAAAAGAGCTATCAAACTTCTTTAGAAAGTTCTGAAGCATTTTCAAGATGCTTATGGATTGAATCTTAATATTGTTAAATGCTTTTTTTTTTATTGTTCCAATTTTATTTCCTCTAGCAAGAAGAACTGGATAATAAATTATACCAATTCTAATAAAGGTTCTCTTCCTTTAAAATATTTAGGCTTCACTTTGGATAAGAAGCATAAAAGGGTGCATATGCTTGATTCTTTGCATGATAAAGTTGGGAAGAGCATTCTTTCTTGGGAAAATAAAATTTTCTCTCTTGGTGGTAAAAGTACCATTCTTAAGAGCATTCTCACTTCTCTTCCTATTAATACTATGCAAATAATGAAATCTCTTATTTGTATTATTAAGAAGCTTGAAAGGATTTTCAATAAAATTCATTAGGATGGTAATGGTAAGAATATTATTCATTGAAAAATTTGGACCAATATTCACAAACCTCTTGATAAATAAGGTTTGAGATTTAGAAATTTTGCTGATACTATGAAGGTTTATTATATGAAGTTATGGTACCATTTTTGTGCTAATAATTATTTATGGGATAATCTTTTGAATTCTAATTATTGCAATAATTATCATCCTTTACATGTTACTCATACTAAACAAGATTCTTTCATTTGGAAAGAGATGTTAAATGTGGTTGGTATCACTGAAAAACTTATATGTTGGGATATTGGCAAAGGTAATGTTTCCTTTTGGTATGAGGATCAGTTGGGCAATAAGCCTTTAGCTGATTTCTATGGTGGTCCTTATGCGATTAACATAAAGGTTAAACATTTGTGGAATAATGAGAATTGGTACACTTTGAATCTTATTCAGAAACTTTATGAGGATGAAGCTGATTTTATTAATACTATACCTATTAATAAAGGGTTAGAAGATATTCTAAAGATCAAAAAGAATGATGTTTCTATTGCTAAAACGCTTGCTAACTCCTTTCAAGTTTTTCATGGTGCTGATCTGAAAGGGCTTTGGAATAAATGGGTACCTATTCAATCTTTTTTTTATGTATAGATTGTTTCATAATATCATCCCTTCTGATGATATATCGAAACTTAAGAGTTTAAAATTTCCTTCTAGCTTGTTATCTAGAAATGATGAGGAATCTCATCTTCATATTTTTGGAAATTACTGGTTTTCTAAAAAGGTTTGGAATCATATTTCTAACTTCTTATGTAATGAAATGTTGGGTGAAGACTATCATTAGGATTCCATTGATAGCCTTTGTGTTGTTTGGAAGAGTCAAGGTCATGCCTTCTTTTCTATTGTACCCATTATTTTTTTTATTCTTATGGGTTACTAGAAATAGTACTGAGCAAAATGGCATTGTTTCTAACATTCATAATGCTTGTGTTGTGATTATTAAATTTATTTTGAAATGCTTATCTTATCATGTTTTTTATAAAAATTCTGGTAAGAAAATTATGGAGTTGTTTTCTAAGTTCCATATAAATCTTCCTAGAGATTCTAATAATGTGTTGATTAAGATTAGGTGGTTGAAACCTAAAGCTCCTTATATCAAAATAAATGCTGATAAAAGTTGGAATGCTAATATGGCTGGAGTTGGTGGTGTTTGTTGTGATTGTTTTGGTTTGGTTTTATACTGGTTTGTTGCTCCTTCTGTCTCCATTTCCCCTTATGTTGTCAAAGCTTATGCTATTATTTTCGGTCTGATGCTAGCCAAAAAATTGGTTGGAATGATGTTATTATAGAAATGGATTCTTTAGTATTATGCAATTGTTGGAGAAATTTTACTGATTGGCATTGAAGTATCATGCTACATAGGAAGAGGATTACTGATTTTAATCAAAGATAGATGATTTGCTAGACTCATACCAGGTGAGATAGTAATAGAGTGGCCAATTGGTGTGCTTCAGTTGGTGCTTTGCTGAATTCTCTTGTTGTTCTAAGTATCTACCTTATGATCTTAATTCTCTTTATTCTTTGGACTTATAAGTTCTTTTTGTTATCGTTCCTTGTTATTTGGTCTTCTTGGGTTGTGTGATTTGTATCTTTTTTGTTTTTTTGGTGAAAGGACTTTAGTTTTTGTTTTGTGTGAGTTGTTTTGGGGCTTTTTGGTTCCTCTAACCCAGATGTGTTTTTTTATGTTGTGGTAATACATAAGGAGTTCAATAATGCTCTTTTATGAAAAAATAAATTATAATAAGATAAGAAAGTTTGGAAATCAAGAGATAGTTGCACTCAATGAGCAGTGCAATACTATAATTTAGAAGAAGCTTCCTCATAAATTTAAGGATTTTGGGAGCTTAGCCTAGTTGGAAACAATTTGGGTCAAGGCATAAATAAACCTAATAAAGATGACATAAAATTCACCCTAAAAGCCACTTAAACTTGAACCTAAAAATGCAACCTGGTTTGAGAAGGTATTTTCGAGGAGGTAATCCATGGTATTTAACAAAATAACTTCCAATTACTTGTGACTAATTAAAAAAAAAATGAATCAGCTAAGAAATCTTAAGCAACCTAAAATTTTCAACCCCTAAAATTAAAAAGATATTAAAACTTAAATGACACCCTAATGAACAAAGATCACCGAAAGTAACTTGTACCCTTGACACCCGAGTCTACGAAGATCTCTTGGACTAAGTAAGCCATGATTGGTGACAAGAATCTTTCGGTTTGAGCAAGTTTGACAACCTCAAGATGATGGAAAGACATGGACATCTTGTCTAAAATAAAAATAATAACCAACCAATTATTTTAAAACATATTTTATGCTAACTCTGTTTTGCAAGTCTACTAAAGACAAAAGGCAGATGTCACCCTAGTTTACTTTGCATGTTATTAGGGTGTGCTAACTCTGTTTTACAGGGGCATACATCCAAAACTTGGAGCAAAAGGATGAACCGTAACTGAACTAATGCCAACAAAACAAAACTCTAGGATAGTTTAAAATCATTAGGAATCCACTATCCTTATGACAAGACTTTGAAATTTCTTTCCTTAATAATGACATTTAAAAATTTTGAGGACAAGTTACAACTTCAATTGAGGGTTTTCTTAAGCAATTCACAAAGTTCTTAAGATGTAATTAACAATAGAGGCTTGCCCTCATAGGAATAAGCGAACCGCAGAACAAGTATAACAACCTAAATCTCACTAACGACCCTCAAACAATGGAATCATGAGATCATGATTAGGGATCATCATAAATTAAAATTAAGAGATTCTCATATTAAAAATAAAAATAAAATTCAAATAATATTAAATACAAAACGTATATGATTCACTAAGACTTAAAGTAAACTTTAAAATTTATCATAAAATCTGCTAATAGGTAAATTAAACACTTAATGAAAAAAAAATAACCAAAATAAACTTGAAAGAAACTTTCACCTTAGATCTATTAAGATTTATTGGAAAATTAAACTTATGGTTATGTATGGGAATTTTCCGGTCGGATTGGGCTAACTACCTCTTCTAACTAAGTAGGTCAGGGATTGTGACGACCCAACATGATGATAATTTTTAGCACCGTAACTGGGTTTCGTCATAATTTTTCCCTCCCTTTACACTCACTACCTTTAGATATCATAAGTCACCAAGTATTTAGATGTCATAGGATTAGGTTAGACCGTGCCATTATGATTGAGTTGTTTGCTTGCTAGACATCTTCTAGAACGAGTAAATAGTCTTGAAATTTTGCTTAGATTTCCTTTACGTGTTTGTGATAGTATGTAGTAAACCTAGACTGCCAAAGTAATATAAAATTTCCTGATTATCGTGTCTTTTCTTTTTTTAGAGTTAGGGTGACTAAAATTGTTGATAAACCATTGACGTCTGAATTATCCAAGGGAGATTAAACATTAAACGAAGAATGAACCTGAACTAAACAAATAATGATGTTTAGATGATACTTTTGATTGACGATTGAGATAGGCAAAAGTTTTCTACCCTGTTATTGTCTTTTATCGTCTAGTGTTTTGCTCGATAGTTCTGACTAAATTTTAGGTTGATGCTTAGACTATTCTTTCACTTGGATTATCGGTGGGCTCGTTAAGGACTATATTTCTATGTAAACCAAATAGTTTTAACCTTTTTTTTTAATTAAATGAAACTCATAAAAAAAATAAATTTAAAAGCAAGTTTATAAGCCCATTGCATTTTGTCAATTTGTGTTCTTTCTGTTTCTTTAGACTAGTTTTTTTATGTTTCACTTCTTTAGTGAATTTCAGCTCAAGTCTTAGGATTTGAAGATTGTTTATCCTGTCACGACGTAAATCCTCACCTCATAGGTTTCCTCATAGTTCTGTATCGTGCGATCTAAGTCCTAACATTTTAATAAAATTTAAAGATTAAACATCAAATAATTCTTTTCACAATCTTTGACGTCCAACAATAGGATAGTTGAGATGTCATTTATTTTCACCGAATTTGTCTTATTATTTTCGATATCTCCTACTCTTTCTCCTTTAGATTCTATAATAAATATTCTAATTTTCTAAGTCTTTTCCTATTGACATTTCTGATGATCAATCGTGGAAACTGAAACTTATTTTTCTAAAGACAAGACCCAATCTTAATCGTGAGTTTTCTTAAATAACTTTTATTACTTGAGATGCAATTAACTATAGGTTTTGCCCTTATAGGAAGTTTTTGACCTAAATTTAATATAAATTCTATCTAGTTTTCAAATTACATAAGGGAGAGATTTATCGGTTTTAATCATAAACTTTACAAATATCTAATTTTTCTTCATTTAAGTAATTGAACCCATCGTAAAGTGGTCTTTCATCTCCCGAGATGATTTATATTTTTGATGTCGTGTTTGATTATGTAAAAAATTGAATGTTCAAATCTATATGGCTCTAAAAAGAACCGTAACAAAAAATTAAACCGACACTAACACATTTCAACACATCATTTACATGCCTGTATGGTTATAAAAAAGAATCGTATCAAAAAATAAAACCGACACTAACACATATCAACACATCATTTATATGCCTTAATTATTAAATTAAAAAATTAATAGACATGTTTATTTTACACGCGTGTTCTAACTAATGAATTTTAATTTTAAATTTATATTATCAAAATAACTTAATTCGAACCAATAATTCTATTTTAGTTTGTCAAATATACTATTCAAATTATTGAATTACTACTTTACACCTATATATCCTTCTCTAAATAGAAATTTTAATAAACAATCATTATGTAAATTTATTTTATAAAGTATTTGTATTTCTAAAATTTTTGAACTACATTATTCAAATTCTAAGTTCAATGTGTATTTGTCATATATTCTCAACAATAGCTATACCTCATATCCCTATACTATTATGTTTGTATTATGGAATTCATAATAATGCATCATAAGCTATAACACATAACATACATTAGTGACTAACCAATGAAGCCTTCTTTATAAATATTTTTCAAATGTCTCTTTCCTTCCCTCCCTACGAAGTTAGCACTCAAGAGGACAAAAATAGTTCAATTATGGCTACTTTGATACCTTCTATCTTTAATTAAACAATTATAATCTTATAAAAAAAATAATGTGAGCATCTGCCGCCACCATAAACTAATCATCTAATTTAACGTGCACTTAATGGCGCCCATTTTTAACGATTGCTTGACGTGCATTGCTAAGTCATCAATCATTTATTAGAAGATAAATATTACTCATCATATACTCATTTGTCTGATGGGTATGCACTCGCTATGATCTCAATGGAGGGTACTTAGGGCTGTCAAAACAGCTCATTGCTCAAGAAATTCGTGTTCGGTTCGTTTGTTCACTAGGTTAACGAGCCGAACACGAATAGAGATTTATTGGTTCGTGTTCGACTCGTATTGATATTCCTCATTATACACACATATATATATATATATATACATATTCATGAGTAGTATTTTTAAAAATTTTAATTGACTATAAGGCTACAAAGATTTATAATTAATTAAAAATAAAAATATTAATTAAGAGCATAGAATAAAAATTATTAAATTAAATTCAAATGATGTTTTAATATAAACAATAATTTTTAAATCTTGTCCCAACCCTTAACATCTTATGACTACGTGATTAAAGTTGTCAAAACGACTTTTTGCTCATGAAAAGCTCGTGTTCGGTTTGCTAAGTAAACCAGACGAACACGACTGAGCCTGGGCTCGCCGGCATTCGGCTTGTTTGCACCCCTAAAGGTACTTTTCATTGGCATCAATCCTTCACATAAAGATGCTTTTGGCTTGCATTATAGGTCTAATTATGATTATAATGATATCACTCCCTCCATCATCACCAAGGCTTTCTAGAACTATTACTCTATTCACACATAATGCACTGTCGCTTCTGTGCAAATAAATACATTGTATCCGACATTCTTGTTTAGAAAATAAAAGAATGTTTTTTATTCGTATTTATAAAATGCATATCTTGAATAATTAAATTTAAATTTTATAAATAGTAATAATATATAAAATTAAACAATATAGTTTGATGATTTATATTGTATCAATAAACTTATGTTTATATTGGATTTTTATTAAATTTTAATCAAAAAGGATTGCTTATCACTTTTTTTATTGTATTTAATGTCTCGTATTGTTTGTTTTTATTTTTTTTTTATTTGCCCATTATCATGTTTTAAGAATGAGATGATGGTTTTTTATTTAATTTTTTTAATCATTAAATATCATTATTTTTCATTCTAATAATATTAGATATTTTTGCCTTCATGTTTATTTAATTTTTTTTAATTATTGTGTATATATTATTTTAAACTAATAAGATATATAAGTATAAAAATTATATATATATATATATATATATACATATATATTTGGGGCATTTAATATCGCAAAAAATATCGCTTTGACTTTCCTTTATAACGTGAGATATATTTTTTTCATGCATATTTTATAACACCAAAATGTTAAAATATATAAACATAGAAATTTAAATCCAAGGTATCGATGTGCCATCAAAATATTTTTATCTTCTAGCATGAATATCAATGCTTTTTTAAGAGATAAATATTCTAAATTCAAATTCATAATCATATGTTCCCCAATTTCAACATATTTATATTCAAATGTACCATATTGATAATATGAAGAATTGATTCAATTTGGGTCTAATCATGGCCAGATTAAGTTGTTAAAGCTAATTAGAGGATTTGGATCATGAATTTATTAGTCAAATGAAATACAAATTTGTCCTTTTTATAATCAAATTGAGTGTCTCAACGAGAGGAATCCAAAAAGTCTAATTTAGCTATATTCTAAGGTCATTAAAGCACTCAAATCCTTAAAAAAACAACTCTAGTCATGGAGGATCATTATTGATTGTCTCCAATCTGGTGGCTATGAATGTTACAAGCCAAACGATAAAAATACCTCTCCCCAATTAGCTGCAAAAAAGCCTCCTCTCTTCACTTGATGGAGAAGAGAAAAAGAATAGAAGAAATAGTGAAATTTCATAGCCTATTCTAAAAAATACACAGCAAGAATCACTGACCTTCATAGCTGTCAGCCACCGTCACTAGTAGCCGACATCAAAACCTCCTAACATCAAGCATATGGCATCAACTACCACTTCTTGCAACTATTGTAGTCTAACTATGACTATTATTCTTAATACTTGTATTTTCTTTGTATTGTACAAAGACAAGTGCAGTTTTCAATATAAAATTGTAACCCTGTTCTCTCTTTCATGAGAGAAGGGTGCACCCATGTATTTACAAAGACATAGTGGATTTCTTTAACCGGGTTAGGCCACATGTTTTTTTTTTTTCACTTCCATTGTTATTCCACAAAAAAAATTTCACTGTCCCTTCTTTGCATTTGATTAACTGTCTATTGAATTTTCATATAATGCTAAAACGATAAATCATTACTTTATTGTATGAATTTTAAAACACACAACAATTTGAGGTAGTCTGTCAGAAATAAAGTCTTGCTTATATAAGCCTACACATCTTCAATGACTAAAAAACATAATACACAAGCTTCTCACTCTATCAATCACCATTTGCAATGCCTCTATTTTCTTTCCCAATGATGTACATCACCTAACCTTCAATGAAATCCCTTTTGCATCTCTTGAAGAATGTGTATGAAGAGTGGACTGTCGGCACTATTTTTGGTGTGGAGTTTGTCCGTAAGAAGCTGTCGGTCATCGGAATTGAAATCCCGTTGCCCGCTTCGGAAGGACGTTAAAAAAAATTTAGTTTTGAAAAAGATGAAGTCAAACTTACCCCATAATTTTCATAGTTTAAATGGAAGAGCACTTTACCTCAAATTCTGTATCTATCCCAAAGGATGAATACAAGAATTGAGGGTGAGGCTCGATCAAATAAACTAGAGAAAGTCATGACATCCGTTTGATCTGCGGAACCAATATATCGGCCGACAAATTCACCTATTTAATATAAGGAATTAAATAGGGTTTATATTATGCTGGGTTCGGGAAAAGCTTCCTATAGGGGCAAGCCCCTATAGTTAATTACATCTTAGATAACTGAAGTTACCTAAGAATACTCTCGATAGAAATCAAGGAAAAATTATCTTCAAGGAATTCAAATGGTAAGGACATCTCAAAGATATCGGACTAAGAAGTGTGAAGGGGGATTGGTTCAAATTTGGAACATTTTATTTTGGAGGCCAAAGGAGGAAATACTAGAGGATGTCACGGCTTCGAAGGAGAACTTCGCTGACTTCCTAAGTTCTTCTCTTATTTGGCTTC
>NW_018164816.1:960301-979404 GCF_001263595.1 Phalaenopsis equestris
TTTTGTCAAAGATGGTCAAATTGACCAAATTGGACCAAGGTGTAGTTGAACAAAATGAAATTGGGAATATTTTGGATTTATGGGGATTTATTGGGAATTTTTAGAATTTTTTTTGGATTTTGGGTCATGGAGGGGTATCTTGGTAATTTGACCATTTTTTTTGGAAATTTTGGCAAATTTGGATGTATTCAAGGTGTTTGAAATGGGTTTTGATCAATTTTGGGTAATTTGGCAAAATTTGGGAATTTTAGCCAAATTTGGGTCCCATGGGTAGTTAGGTAATTTGGAGGTGCCTATGGGCAAAAGACCAAGTTAGGCATTTCACATAGAATTGGATAAATATCCATTCTAAATGAACCATGGATTAATATATTGTGAAGATATGGTGTACCCTAGTTCCAAGTCAACCCCCTGGGTCAATCCTAAAGCCAAGTAATCCTATAGGGACTCTTCTTGAATTCTCTTATAATGATCTTATCTACTAAATGCTAGAGGTTAAGATCATTATGTGGAATTTCAAGTTGAGTAAAAAGAAAAGTTTTGAATTTCTAATGGTGGGGTACCTTTTCTAATTTTCTAAGACTAGTCAATAGGAAAGTCTTATGGCTAGACCTAGGCTACTAAAGAAGTTTCTAGACCTCAACCAAAAGTGAGGTCAACATGGACGAATCTCAAAATTGCAAACTCTGAATTTTCTAAGTGTCGGCAATCGATAATAGTGCATACTAGAATGGTGCAATTTTGTCAAAAAAATATTGGTCAGAGGTACATAGTTAGCAACCTCTTCAGGCATTGAAGTTCCTCCTTAAGAAGCTAACCTCTTGCACATTGCTAGCTCTACACATCCATTCTATGTAATCAAGCATAACATCAAATCTCCAATAGGTTTGGAGAACTTAGCTCAACCTTATGTAATTCATAATGAGTTACAATGTCTAGTGCAAGGAGAGTTCCCACATAAGAATAAAAGTCATTTCTCTATTGGGTGGAGGTATCCTTCAACGCCTTATTCCAACAGGCTTCAAGCATATAAGCAATGATTCTTATGATTGAACATCTAACCAATATGAATACATTAATCATTATAGAAAAAAAGTGCACATACAAAGAGCTTCTGATGCCATCGTTGAGCTTCAAATCCCATGTGTCATGTGGAAGTACGACGCAGAACCTAGGCATCGTGGACTTGATGAAGTGATAGATTTCTCATCAACTAGTAATATCCATATGATGGCGCCTTGGAACCCTACTTGAGTGCCTAGGCGCTTAAGATGGGAATTACTACATTGAGCAATGGTGCTACGACACAAAGTTAAATCCTGAGAGTCACAAACTCGTTGATTACTCCATGCCATTGTGCTAAAAAGCAATGCCACAGTGTGGAGGTTACGATATTTAAGCTCTAATCGTGGCATTTTGGTGGTGGCACTCACAAATCGAATAGTGTCATACTTGTTGGATGTCACAGACAACTTGTTTCTCGTCATTATTCGTGGCGTCATTTCAGTTTCATTGAGGGTTAGAAATTTGAGAATGATGGGAGAATGGATGACGGAGAGACAAACTTTCGTTTCAAGTAGTTCCCTTTTTAGTGGTGGATTGGCGCGGCTGCGCTCGCCCGATAATTTAGTGGTTGGCTCACCATCGCATATGTTTCAAACAACTGTCATTAATGGACTTGATGAGGCGTTGTAACTCCGGAGACTAGCGCGAGGTTATGTCATGATTCGGCCAAAATGCCAAGAAACACTTCAACAACTTTCTCCAAGCTAGCCCAACCATTCTTTAAAGCGGCCCTAGCACCGTGGCACTAAGCAATTGTGCTACGAGATGGAGTTGGTTTATCAAAACATGATCCTAAGTGCGATCACATGCTCACAGAAATAGGTCGAGAGAGCTCTCATGTTGTCGCCCCCAAGGCTAGTGCCATGATGTCGAACCTATAGTTGCCAGATTTGTCATGTTTTATCACTTTAAATGAGGAACTGAACTCTTGGATGTTCATATGAAATGGCTAAAAATGATGCTAGCACATGCAAACATATATGTAAATATGTAAAAATTATGTAGTATATATGAAAATTTTCCTAAATATTTTTCCCCATCAAAATTAGTCAATGAGTTAATGAAAGCATTGGGAATGTCGTCAAAAAACGGGAACAAGACAAGCTGTCCAAACAAAGATGGATTTCTTTTAAATTAAAGCCAAATGGGAGAATTTTCTTGAGAAAGCCAAGAACTTTGACAAAATTGGTTCATTAGATGTTTTGAGAAGATTTTTTTTTTATATATTTTATTTTTTTGCTTAAAAATAATATTTTCTTTTAATTATTTTAATTAATTTTTGTTTCAATTATCAAATATAAATAAAGATATTTTAATATTTTTAAAACTGTTTAAATATAATTATTATTATCAGTCAGTTATTACTTTTGACATCAAACATCATCATCACCTCATTGCCACAATGACAAGGCATCATAACTATGTAAATAAATAAAAATAAAATGTCTTTAAGGTGTCAAATATATTTTATTTCATATAAGAAATTATATAAATAAAATATAAAATATGAAGATAAAAGTAATCACTAAAGGCCCTTAACAATCCCTCCTCCCATCTTTAGGGGTGTAAACGAGCCAAACTCGAGCGAGCCCAGATTCATCTCATGTTCTGCTCGTTTATATTTCGAGCTCAAAAAGTGTGCTCGTGTTCGTCTCGTTTGCTTAGCAAGCCGAACAAGAGCCGTTCACGAACAATGAGTCGTTTTGACAACTCTAATCACGTAATCATAAGATTGGGGCAAGATTTAAAACATCATTTGAATCTAATTTAATAATTTTTATTATATTTTCTTAATTAGTATTTTTAATTGATTATAAATCTTTGTAGCCTTGTAGTCAATAAAGCAGAACACAAACGAACAAACATTTATTCGTGTTGTTCGTATTCGGCTCGTTGACTTAGCGAATGAGCCGAACACGAGCTATTCGCAAACAACAAGCCGTTTTGACAGCCCTACCCATCTTAAGCTTTTAAAGTAGATGAATATGATTGTTTTCATCTTATATATTGGCTTTTTTTTCTTGAGACAATACATTTTCTTCCTCCCGGGCCTCTTCTATGATAGCCGTTGATTTATTTTGGGTAGCGATCATCTTATTCATTTAAACTCAACAAGGCCAGCCCACAGTAATGAAAGTAATAGAAATGCTATTTTCGGTGTGCACCCTAAATATATTATTATATTTTAAAAATATGATAGCACCAACAAATTGCTCGATTCATAATTTCCTCAATCTTAGGAAATAAAGCAACATTATTTAGTCTAACTAATAAATTCCAATTATTCCTTAAAAACTTTAGAACCTGGAGTCTCAAATAAATTAAAAATTAAGACATTATTAGCAACAAAAAATTCGAGGACCCGGACCCTCGGCGGGAGCTTATGTGTTAAGTTTCGTGTCAAATTTTCAGAAAACTGTAAATAAGGCACTGCCAAGAAATTTTGCCCTCTTTTTGCAATGACTTCAACATATTCGAAATTTTCATTAGGTGCAAGCCCCTATGGTTAATTATCTCTCTCGATAAAGGGAGGGCACTTTCGATTAAGACTGGTCCTTAGACACTAAATATTCAGATAGCACGTAATAATTGCAATTTTAAAATTTCAAATTATGAAACTACCACCGTTAGCTTAAAGAGGATGGTAGAGGAAATGATGACGAAAAATCCATGATTTCGTCAGGGTTGTCTTGATCTGTAATCTACTTAGTCAGACAGAAAAATCCTTATCAGCAATCATAGGTTGTTTCGTCCAAAGGGAACTTGTAGAATCAGGATGGTTGTTTGTCTAATGGGACTAATGTATCTTGACCATGGCTTACAAATGGCTTTATGCAATATCAAGGCAAATTGCATCGTCTGGACATATGTGATTGAAGGATTTTTGACCCATTTCTTCATTAGTTGAGTCTCTTAACCTCGATTTGTGTGTTGTAGCATTCCAGCTTTATCAATTTCTTAAAATTAAATTGAATTAAATATTAAAATTCTTTTCCTTAAGTAAATCTAATCTATATTTTTTTTTGGTGCACTGACACAATCAGTTTCATATAGTAAGCCATAAATAAATGAATTTGCTTGTAATTATACGGCCTCGGTTTAAATTCATGCTACATTTCATTTTCTATTCACACTTTCTTCATTTTCAATTATTTTTTGTTTTGGCATGCATATATAGGTCAACAAATACCCCTCAACAAATGTGTTTTGCGTCTAGAACAGACCATATTTATTGTCACTGAAATGATTTGACATTTTTTTTTCTTGCACGGATCTCTTTTTCCACAAACTTTAAAATATTGCAAGGAAAATCCAATTCGTTGTAGCATTTTGTTGTTGTGCTAATTATCATTTAATTTTATGTTGCAGGAGATGTTTGTTTGGAGGAGATCATCTGACTAGCCACTTGACGAGCCTAGTGAGGATGCCATTTGGGTAGCTATTGACAGACATGACCATCAAGATAATGCAGAATTTAGGTACAAAATTGAGCGACATAGGGATATGCTTGAGGGTGGAGACATTTTTCATGGCTTCTTCACTTGCTCACATATTTTGCCAAATTTCTCATCCGAACCCTTTGACTTCCAAGTTCCAATATCCCATGGAGTGGGTCACTACTTTGAAGTTGGAGTATGAGGACTATAAGCCCATTTATAGTATAATAGATTAGATCAACTATGTGGCTTGTGAACTCCTATAGCCAGCTTCTAAAAGAGTAAAACAAATGGGACAATCAAAGTTAATGAGTCACCATGAACTTCAGCTGCATAGGTTAGAGTAGCCTAGAGATTCAGCTATTGGGATAATTTTTAGTCCATCACATGGACGTAGTTTGGGCTAGATATGTTTTGCAAGCCCACTAGGATATGCTTCTTACTATCAGAATTTACGAAGTAGTTTATGCATCCATTATTTATTTCTCTTTCCCACTCCTTAGATTCGGGGGATGATTGAGTTTTGGGACTCTGGGAATAGCACTTACTAGTTTGGGCCAAAAGACTTAATGATCACTTTGTGGGAAATGCATGAGGTATCAGGACTTCTAACTTTTTAACACCACTAGGAGGAGTGCATTACACATATGAAGGAGCTTTTTCATAGGTAGATTTGGCCAATGGTGATCGAAGAGGAAGCTAAATCCTTTCATATATTTGCTCTAAGTTGTTTGCTCATTATCGATGCTATAGATCAACATATCTACTCATGTAGACTCAAGTTACTCTTTCGGTTGACATATACATTTAAGGTTTTCTGCGTGATTACAGTTTATCATATTGTTCAACATTACTTAGCAATCCTTTTGAGTTGGGTTTACATCATGGTGATTATGTGTCTAATGATAGTGTTGAGTCGATTTACAGATTGGGCATTCATCTCGATGATAATAGGGATGGATAAGAGCTTATTATTATTAGAATTTTATGCCAACTGATTGTGTACTTTTGCATTGCTCATTAGGGAAGGGCCTGTAAGATCTAGTGTGCTACTAGTTGCTATCCACCTTTCATAGAGATAGCATCTTTCTCTGGCTCCTGTAATAATAACTCAGATATATAGAATTTTTGAAGATTTTAATAGTCAAGTTCTCTTGAGATACGGGACATTGTTTTGCTCTAGAAGTACATGTACATGTGGATTCTTCTTCATGTTATCAGAGTTTTCTCTAGTCTTAAGTGCCCAACATAATTTATAGAGAGAGGTTACCCTATAGTTTTTTAATTATCACAAGCAGCATCCACCTTGGAATAGGAGTGAGTTTTTTTCTTCTTCTTTGCAAATCATTTGGTTTTAGACAATTTTTAATTCTTCATCATCTGGAGATCTTTAGTTTCCATTTGAATTTAAATATGTAGATATTAATAATGAAGTTGAGCTCAACGGACATAGAACACTACTTGAAATTAGGATGACCCAATCAGGTTGCTCGCTAGTTTGGATACTCCTAGGAGATATCTTGTGAAGGTTGATTGTCTATACATAGGAGAGTCGATCTCTGCCAGATAGATTCAATGGTAATAGATGTAAGGTTCAACATTGCTTCTAATAAATGACTTTATTTACTCAGACTTGACACCGACTTGAGATTTTGTATAACCACACTACATAGCATCAATTGAGTGAGTTACCTATAGTTAACATAGGTGAGACTATCATTTGTTGCTTTAATGGAGCACAGTACTTGAAGGCATGAGTGTCAAGTGTTGACACTAGAGGTTCCTCAACGTCGGAGTACTTGTTGCAACACATCATGAGCTGATTGTAGCATCATTTTTCTTTCTTTTTTCTTGGCGTTACTTAAATGTATTACTATGATTGTTTATTATCCTTTCCTTTTATCATCTTATCAACCTCACATATATTATTCTTTGTGTTAAACATTCATATCAGAGGAACCAAGAAACTATCATGTCAAAAGGAGCTACCATTCTACTGATTAGATTGAGGATTAGAAAACAGTTTTTGCAGTCTGTTGAGGTTCCTTCATCAGCAAGTATACACATATGATCTTGACATAGAGACCCTCCTTTCTCTTTTATAGATTGGACTGTTAGTCCCTACTCAAAATAAATTTTAATGCTAGTGAAGATCCCTTCTTAACTGAAGATGTCAGTTGAGGTGCATTTGATGGCATTTGGAGATTTTGACATTGCAAACACAAGAAACTTTTTCATAGATAGACTTTTCTCCAACACCTCATATTCATCATTTGGGCCATGTGAGCAATATGAAGCAAGATCATTGTCTATGGAGAGGCATGATACACCTGAACCAATCATAACGACACTTGTTATGGCCCCCGAACCTAAGATACCTCTATTGCATAACTCTTGAACAAATATTAGAGATTTAAGCACAGGAACGATCCATTCTTTTATTGTAGCATACATATTATTTATTATACTTATCTTATAATATTGATTTCTCATTCATTTATTTGTCTTACATAGTGTTTGAAAAAAATTATTATGAGTCAAGGATTTAATTCCAATCAACATATTTTGTTGAGCTTGGACTCAAAGATAGGCTGGAGTATAGTTTGGCATTTTTGAGTGACTTAATCTCTGAGTTGGTTCTAGGGTCACCCCAAATTTTCAATCATTTTACAACAGATTCCAATGTAGCTTGGATTTTCTAGCACACATTAACATTAAGGGTGGAGAGCTTATTTATTGTGAGGAGATGTCCAGGTGATTGAGTTCTTGGTCTGCAACTTTAAGTCAATCACAGTCATTCTGACTATAGTGCCCCTACCAAACTTCATGAAAGTGTCAAGTGGTGTCACGAGGTAGCTGACACAGTGTAAAATGAGTTTAATAGATGTTCTGGAGCTCTCAAGAGGTATCGACGGCATTCTTCGACTACTTTTATTGAGGTTACTAGAGGTTGATCAGATGAGAACCTTAGGAAAGAGCTTGATGATATGATGTCGTAAAAAGAAAATCTTAATAAAGAGAATATTGAACATACTCGAAAGTGGAGAGAGATTAGCACAAATTTCAAGTCTACCACCATGCCATGTTGGATGCTGAGTCTACTCTGACTTAGACTGTGGAGAAGTTATAAGCCAGTGATGCATAGTAGTAAACTCTCGCCAAGATCATGGTACGACTATGAGATTTACAGGCTCATCAATCATGATATACTATACTTCTATTTTCTTATATTTGGATTTTGATTTGATACAATTGTTATCATATAGTGAAAACTTATTTTCTTCATGATAAGAATTTATCCTTATTTTATGCTTTATGATATTGACAAACATAAAGTTCTCTTTTTCTTAGTTGCATGAATGATCTTATATGAGGAATTTCCTTTTTCAGGATGCCTTACAGCATTGATCTATTGAGAAAATCTCATGAATCTATATCACATGACTTTTTTACGTTTGATTAGCTTGGGCAGGACCGCCTTTGCATTAGACTGAAGAACTAGGCATTTTTCACTACAGACATAGTTTGTCGAGTGAGAAAGGCAGCCAATGTCTTAACTACATGCTTGTTAAGTTTGGCCTTTAATACTCACTTTAATCCTAGACTTGGGTTATATATGGATTCACACTCTTGTCATCATTAGACAAGCATAACGGGGGCTCTTTCACTACATTCTTAGCTTATTGAGTACCAAGATCAACTAACAACTCTATCACTTTTGAGTTTATTGAGTTCAACTTTCATAAACCACTAGAGTCTTAAAATTAAGTATCAAATATACTTATGTTTTTTTCATCAATAAACTAAAAAATACTGGGGCGCTTCCTCTATGACCTTAGTTTTTTTAGCGGAAAGAGTAGCTAGCGACTCAGACATATCTTGGCTTGTTGAGTCTAACCTTTAGAACCTATTTGACTCAGAAACTTGAGCAAAAGGGGATTGGTGCTTCTCCAACTTAAGTATTGGAAGTAATAGATTTGAAAGATTTCTCTCCTGACATAAAATCCTTGGTGAGTCTTAGAGAAGATAATTTGACTTTTGGAGTCATCTTAGAAATTTTGTAAAAAATTTTTGGGCTTGCCAAGAGAATGAATCTTTATAATTGACAATTTAAAGCTTGATGATACCCAAGTTATTTGTGTATCTCGGCTTTTAGAATGATGTTGACCAAGATGATTGAAGAATTCTGTGGAGCTCAACATTTGGCACAATGTCGACCCAGTTGATTGAAGAATTTTGAGAATCTCACTATTTAGGGTGATGTCAACTTAAATGATTGAAGAATTATAAATAACTCTGTATTTAGAATGATGCTGAACTAGATTAAAAAAAAGTTTATGTAAATTGTGATGTTAGCTTTAACAAAATAAAAAAAATAAAATAAAATTAACCTAGTTCTTAGACTTAAGGTTTCTTCTGAAACTTTAAGATTGCGTCATACTTTAACTATCTAATTGGGTAAGTTGAATGAAATAAAGAATTATAGATTAAAACATCACTTTATAAGAGATTTAATAAGGTTGAACAAGGAAAACAAACTTTACATTCCAACATCATCAAATCAAGGGGGAAAAAATTCTACTCACTAATAATGCTTGAAAATAACAACATAATTAGTTTATTGATTAGAAATATCAAAACCAATAATTCGAAAAGATAAAACCCAATGAAATACACCAAGAAGGTAGTGAATTTTTCTATCTTCCTTCTCCAAATGAAATTTTAAGACTAAAAGCACAATTACACACTCAGAAAATCGTGCAATCACTCCTCACTTCAATCTTTCACATTTGAAAACTTTTGCCCTGCATTTTTTTTTCAATCAATGCCTCTTAAATACTTTTTTTGTATTTGATAGATCTTGTTAAGATACGAAACATGAATGGTTTCCTGTGAACTGCTTAAAACATTAAATGCTAGAACTAGTGCCCAGATGCTTGTATATGGTTCCTAAGGTTGGTCCCTAGTGCCTAAGTGCTGACAGTCTATTACCTACTTTCCACCTGCTTGGGTTTTGGTGCTAAGTGCTTGTATCTAACACCTTAACTGTATCTAACACCTTAACTCTTAGGTCACTATGCATATGCATCTAAGAGAAATATAAACATGTTTACTCCTCTCGCCTAAAATTATTCATAGCATTATACATGCAAGAATACTAGAGCAGGGAAATAAACATACTAAAGGAATAAATATTACTTTATTTTTCACATCCTCATTTTGTGCTCTAATAATGAACTCCCCTTTTTAAAAAATCAATATTCGCTCTACAAATTGCAAGAAAAGGATGTCCAAAAATAATTGGGATATCAATATTTGTCTTTATATCTAACACAATAAAATCACTTGGAAAGATGAGTTTTCCTTGTTTTGCTAGAACATTTTCAATAATGCCCCATAAAAAAATTTAAAGAATGGTTAACTAATTGAAGGGTTTAGTGAAATTCTTAAGCTCTCCTAGTTTATCATCTAAACATTGAAAAAGGCATTAGGTTTTTGCTAGCACTTGAGTCACATAACACATTTCTATTAAATTAGTCTTTAATAGTGCAAGGAAAGATAAAACTACATGGATCACTCAATTTTTGTGGGAGTATTCTTTAAATCATAACATTACAATTTTTAATTAATTCCATGGTTTCAAAATTAGAAAATTTACCTTGTTAAGAAACTTTTTCACAAATTTTCTATAATTGAGCATGTATTCAAGTACTTCCACAAAATGAAATGTTAATAATGAGCATTTTGATTAGTTCTAAAAACTTAGAGAATTCCTGGTCCAATTTCTGTTTAATCAACCTTTAGGGAAATATGGTGTGGTCTCTCCTCTAAACTAGGTGGTAAAGGTGTTTCCTAAACCACTGGTAAGTTTTTCTACAATTTTATTAGGCTAAAACTTGGGCTAATCTATTTAAAGCTTTTCTACTCTAGGCTCCTCAAGCACCTTCCTATTATTAAATCATATAACATTGTAATGCTCCTTATTCTTGTCCTTTGGACAACTCTGTATTACTCGGTAATGTCCTTTGGGGTATCTAGTTCCATGAGTTAGCTATTTGATCAAGTTGTATTTCAATATTCTGAATTGTTGCAACATTACTTTATACTTGACTCCTCATGTTTAGTACTACTTCTTTTAAATATCGTTTCATTTCATTTAATTTGGGATTAAAAGTGAATCAAGGTGGGTAACTTGGTCTAGGGTTTCTGCTACCCTAATTATTCTAATTACCTACTAGGTTAGATTGGTTGCTCTCCCACTGTTGGCTTCTTACATCTTCATTATTGTTGCTCTAATTAAAGTTCTGGTGATTCTTCTAGCCTGGGTTATAGGTGTCTAAATATGAGTTATTAAACCTATTGGTTATAACATTCATGGACTTTACTGGTATAGCACTAGGATCAACTAGTTGCTCATAAGCAAATTTCATTCACACTACTAATTTTGGTGTTGACTTTAACCCTATATTATCTAAATTCTTAGATATGGAAACCACTTGAGGTGTTAAAATTGTTAACATGTTTGTATCTTGCATGTTAATTATCTTCTTAGGGTTGACTCTATCCGATGGCTATTAAAAATCATTTATTTTCATTTTCTTATTCAGTGAATATGCTTCCTCAAATTTCATAGATATGAGAAATCACTCAACTATGACAACTATTATGAACTTCAATTATCCCACCAGCCCATTGTCAAGTGTTTGAATTATGAGTCAGTCAGGTTAGGTATAGTAGGGATGTTTCCTAAATGGCTCCTTAAATTTCTTCCAAGCTTCATAAATTAATTCTCCATCTAATTGAGTAAAAAATATGAAATCATTTATAAGTTTTATTATTTTGCATGGAGTATAATTTTTTGCTTGAACTTAGCGAACTAATTTGTTCCATGTAAAAATAAATTATGGTGTTAAAGAATTGAGCCACATATTAGCTTTATTTCTAAGTGAGAAAGGGAAAAGTCTAAATCTAATAGCATCTTTAAAGACACGGTTATATCAAAATGTAGCATAGTTCAAGAAAGCTAGCTAAGTGGAGGTTAAGATCTTCCACAGGTAATTCTCCAAACTGATTTTTTTGTATCATCTAAATCATCGTGGGTTTAAGTTTAATAGAACTGGCTCCCAAAACAAGGTTATTGATGCACAGATGAATCTCTTTTGGTGTGTTTGAAAATTTTCAGAAAGCGCTCTAGGCATGACATTGGGTCTCGGTATGTTGTATTCTTCGGTTGTTATGTTCGCCATCTCTCCTAATGTTTTTTAAGTCTCTTCAAAATTTTTTTTAATTTTTAATGCCTTTTTCTAGTTTAGGACTGTAGGGCACCAATTCCAATGTTCCTGGCTTATGCATACACAACTAGAACAATTTAATGATGCGACTGTAAACTAATAGAGAAACAAAATTAAAAAGAATAAACTATTTAGACAAACAAAGCTAAGAAAATAAATGCCCCAAAGTTAAAAAGCAAACAAATCACAAATTTTTCACAAAAATTAAAATGCATTAAAATAAGTGCATAGATTTTATCAATAAAATAGGAAGCACATAACACTATGTATTTTTGAATTTTTTTACCATAGAAAGTAAAAATACAAATTACAATAGACGTGCAACACTATAATTTTCAACTCTAAATCCTAACAGTTTGACTAAAGTTATCCTAAATTTGGAAATTCAACGTTGTTCCCCAAAAATAACAATAAAAACTTAATACGGGTCAAAATGCTCCAAAAGCACCGGCAAATCACACTAGTATATTGATCATCCAAGTAGTATACAAGACGGAGTCAATGTATTAATCTTGTGAGGAACTAGTGAACTCCTAAAGTTCTAAAAAGGTCTATTCTACCAGTTTTGATTCAAGCCTAAAAATTAGATTGTTGGTGATTATGAAAGTTTCTAATTTATTTTTTTTTCCAAAGATGAAAATCCTAGTTTAATTGTAAGAGTTGAATATAGTAAGTGAAAGTTTCTCCCCTGATATGGATCCTAAAAACCTAGTATACAAAGTGACACATTTGACAGTGACTATCAAAAACAATTTTTTTTCTTAGTACCTCCCAATAACAATAAGAAAGTTAGGACAATTTACCAATTTAGCTTCTGAAATTTAGTGAAATCCTCAAGAAGAAATATTTCCTTAAATGGCAACACTAATCCGCTAGCAATATTCATATTCTTCTAGTTAACAAATTTTATCCTAAACTTTCCACCAAAGATTAAATTCACAATAGTTTTTAGCTATTTAATTGATCAAATTGAATGTAAATGAAGATTTAAAATAAAATAAAATCATATTATTGTTCCAAACAACTCACAAATACTACATCAAAATCTTAAAACTTCTATTCACCAAATAAGAGGAGAAAAGAGGACTAACGAAAATTCATATAGTGAAACAACAAAATAAATATATTATTCATCAAAGACATAAAATACATAGTTAATTTTCAACTAAAAATATTAGAATAACCTTTTTGCAATTTTGTGCTCTCCGCTCCTCTTCCACTTGACAATCACTAAGTCTCTCTAGGCAATCATCCAAACAATCTCCCGTAAGCCTTCATAAACTCTCATATAGATCCTCTCTTGCTCACACACAGAGAAACATATAAGAAAACTAGAACAATCAATTCTCAAAATACACGATAAATCCCCTCTTCTTTCAAAAACTTTTTCCTTTTGTAGCCCCCACATGAGCGAAAACCATCATAACACCCTATGTCATTTCAGCGGTACTAAGGTTTCGACTTGGACCGCTAGAGTGTTCCACATTATGTAAATAGATATTGTTGATTAGAAAGGTTGGCACCTTAGCTTCATCGAAAGAGGCACAAAATTTATTTAGGGTGGTGCCTAACCAGGCTTTTGGTTCTTGAGGGCATGGGTGTTACCCAGGCATAAGGTAGTGCCTAGGTGCTCATATGGTGGCACCTAGGTGCCACTCAAGCAAAATGATACTTTTGGCTTGGTTGCTCCATTAAACTTGTGTCTAAATGAGCTTCCTTATTTTCCACTCAGATGCCTACTTATGCATCATTGGGTCTTTCTAAGTGCATATATCCTACAATTTCACAAAAATATATGAAAAAACGGAAATAGAAAAAATAATAGAGAAAATTGTTAAAAAAAAGTCTAGACAATTTTTATCTCATAATTTACACCTAAAGAGGCAAGAGTTGAGAATTGCATAAGATAAGATAATGTTTGTAGCCCACAAAGGCCAGAGTTGGGAATTGTATGAGCTAGGAGCACTTTGTTCGTAAAGGCTAGAGTTGGGAGTTTCATGAGCTGGAATAACGTTTGTAGGATGTAGAGGTTAAAGGTTGGAGTAGCAAAAGCCGTGATAATTTCTGTAGCAACGCTTGGAATTAGAAATTGCATGAGCTGAGATAATTTATGTATGCTAGCTTCATCAGCTGAGATAGCATGCGTACGCCACAAGTCCTAGATTTGAGAAATGTATGAGCTAAGATAATGTCTATAGGCCATAAATGCTAGAGTGAAAAGTTGCATTAGCTGTGATAGTGTATGTAGGCCATAAAGGTCAGAGTTGGGAGCTCATTGAGTCGAGATAAAGTTCTTATCTTATAGAGGTCAGATTTTAGATCTACATGAGCGGTGATAACGTTTATAGGAAGCAAAGAATGGAGTTGGGAGATGCATCAGCTAAGATAACATTTGTAGTTCACAAGGTCCAGAGTTAGAAGCCGCATTAGCTGTGGACCACATTCGTAGGCCACAAGGACTGGAGTTAGGAGCTACACTAGTTGTGATAACATTCGTAGGCCGCAAAGGCAAGATTTGGGAGTTACATGAGTCGTGATAACATATGTAGGCCATAGAAGCTGGTGTTTGGAGTTGTATGGATGAGATAATGTACTTAAGCTACAAAGGTCTGAGTTAGGAGTTGCATGAGCTGTGATAACATTTTTAGTCCATTAAGGCTGGAGTTTATAGCTGTGTGAGATGTGGACTACATCTGTAAATCGTAGAGGCTGGATTTGTGGACCACGTAGGCTATAGTTAGTCATATAGGCCATATTGGTGAGTTGTGATGAGTTACATAGGTCGTAGGGACTGGGGTGTCGGAGTTGCATGATCTTTAAACCATGTAGGCATAGTTGTTCATGTAGGTCATAATGGTGAGCTTTGATGGTATTTGCAGAATGTAGTGGTTAGACTTGGGAGCTGCATGCTCTGTGGTAACGTCTGTAGGCTATAAAGACTGGAGTTTTGAGCTACAAGAGTTTTGATAACATCTGTAGGCCATAAGATCTAGGGTTAAGAGTTCCATGAGTTGTAGGCCATATATGGTCACGTTGGCTGTAGTGGTGAGCTGTGAGGAGAGAGCTTTAGTAGTTTGGAGATAGTCACCATGAACTGAGTATGGTAGTTGTTTGTTCGTAGTTATAACTTGGTGCATTGTTATATCATATTCAAGGTGCATTACTCTATCTTCGTGATGCATCATCATACCATATTTGGTGTGCATCATTACACAATATGTGGGCACATCATGGCACTGTATTTGAGGTGCATTGTTATATCATCTTAAGGATTTGTCGTTATGCAGTGTTTTGGATGACATTTTATTTTGTTGGGTTCTTCATTGTTTTGCAATATAAGCTTGGATTCTCAGCACACATTATGACTCTGCAAGGTATTTCATCTCAGAGAGCAGGAGGCAACCAATGATAGTCAATGGGATTGACGAGCAGTGCTTGATAGCGGTCAGTGGCTGTAGGGGTGGGTGGCGTCTATTGGACCTTCAGTGTAAAAAGTAGGGGTTTAAATCCTCCAATCTCCTGTCTTCCTATAGTTCAAGGTGTAGGTCCCCTCTCAAGAGAGGAGCATGGCTTTATTTTTAGAGTCTGGACTACAAATAAGGAATGAATCTAAATCACTTTAATCGAACGACCCAAAGAGGTTTGATCAATCAAGCAGTGTTTTATGAACATTTTGGTGTCTTAATGACGTTAAAATTGAGTTTTATTGGGCTCGTAGAATTTATCTCGTTGAGACGCTCCATTTGACTATAAGCTTAGAATTCATTTCTTTCCAATTTTGGGATGAAAGCATCCAAAAGCAGTTTAACAGCTTGATCTTAGCTTAATTTGACCAATTGAGCATGTCAATTTGACTATAAGTTTCCAGAAATAAGAGTTTTGGATTATTTTTAATCGAGGTCCAGACATTTCTTTTTTAAAAAAGTGTTATGAGATTAATGCTAACCAACTCCAAATTCATGTCAGATGATAAAAATTTAATGATAGTGTAACAATGATATATATATATATATATATATATATATATATATTAAAAAATGGTTGAACACTATTTGACGAGCCCGGGTCATCCCTAGATGTGCTAAATATTCGAGTACCACACCCTACACAAGGGAGGATTTGAATCCGTGACCTGAGGGAACTTACGACCTTCAGATAGGTTGCTCTCCCAGCAAGCAACGGTACGCGCACTATCTATATGGTTAGTTAGATGCATTCATGTTTCAATTATCTTTGGTTGTGACATGTGTATAAATGCCAGAACTCGTATAAAAATATAACAAAGAACATATAAAATATGCTATCAAACCATACCTTTCTTCCTTAAGGAACTCACAATCTACAATTTCACTTCACAAATTAATACAAATTTTTGATGACAAATCTAATTAGAAGCCATTGACTTACTGGTACAAACAATATATCTACAACCATCCTTAATAACATATGATAGTTATCTGATCGTTAAACTACCTTCAATATATTCATCTATGTTTTATTTTACCAGACTTTTGCAGCTTTGCTAGTTTTCTCAACATATCTACTGAAATTGTGAAGCTTGCTAAATTCTTTTGCTCTACTAGCATGACTTGTTATACTTTCAATTTCCGGTTCTAAAACACAACACATTTTTGTATATTAATATAGCAAACAACGCATTATGCATATATGACATATTCCTTGTGCTTTATTTTTCCATTATGGTTATCATTTCCAATTCTCTCTACTTTATGCACATCATAGCCATCACATTCATTATTCCAATTATTCTCATTATCATTCATCATGTAAACCTCAACAACGAAATAAGTTCAGAGTAATGCAAGTATGTACATGCACAATATGCTTATTAGCTGATCTTCTCATATATAGGGAGTATGAATAAAAGTATTCATTAACTATTTGATATTTTAAAACTAGTATATTATTTCTTAAATATTGTATAGAAAGAATTTAAGAGAAAAAGGAGTGCTAAAATGCAATATCATATAGTCACACCTTACTTTTATAAAATTTATGAGGATATAACTCACTAACAAGTTTATTGAAGTCCTATACCTTCAAAACTGTTAAAATAATCATCCAAATCAAAAATAGTACAATCTCGTGTAGTTTATAGACTCGAATTGTTTTTGAGATAGTTTTTGGACACTACTGTGCAGGTTTCTTATGAAAATTAAAGATAAAAACAATAGTTTTTGTTTATGATTAAAGTCAAAAAAATAAAACAAAAAATATCTCACGAGAAATCTATAAACTACATCAAATGTGAATTCGAGTAAACTCACCTTGGAAATAACATATGGAATCCAAATAGGTCTTTGCAAAATAAGGATAACAAAAAAGCCAAAGCTTAATACCTTTATAAAATTTATCGAGACATAACTTACTAACAAGTGTATTGAAGGCATATATCCTCAAAACCGATATAATAATCATCCAAATAAAAATTAGTACAAAAGTTTTTGGACACTACTCTGCAAGTTTCTAATGAAAATTAAAGATAAAAACAACATTTTTTTGTTTATGATTAAAGTCAAAAAATAAAACAAAAAATATCTCATGAGTAATCTATAAACTACATCAAATGTGAATTTGAGTAAACTTACCCTATAAATAACATATAAAATAAGTTATTGAATCCTTTATACCACTTACTGTCATCATCGTTGCTGCTAAAGGGTCTCCAACTCAACGTAGCTTGATGGATGCCACTTGTTGTCAACCTAGAGGCTTGCAGTATGAACCCTCGCAGATAGCATTGAAAACGGCCCTCGAGAATGTGGAGATTTGACTTCATGTGCCAATGCAGTGTACTTGATGGGCTTTGTTAAAAGAGTGATATTGAGATTGATTAAGAGGCAAGGAGACAATGCGTACGAATAACAACCTAGGGCTTTATTCATAGGATGTATTACATTCATATCAAACGATTGCTATGTATTTACATATCTAACATTTAAACCTTAATTTTTTATCTTTATTGTATATTAAAAAGAGTCAGCACGAATCACAAATATAGTCCATGGGCCCTAAGCAAGGTAACAACCCTTTAGGCCTTACCATCAACGACCCAGAGATACCTCCCGAACCATATGAGTTTGGGTGTCATAGGAGCGGCATGCCTCAAACTAGAAGGTGGATCAACTCCAAAGGACCCAGTTGATCATATCCGAGAGAATGAAGTCGACGTCATCCAAGTAAAATGGATAGGGAAACAAATGCCCCAGGGGCCCGGGCTTCTGTTGAATGACTAACAAACCTAGCTCTATTTGGCTGCACAGCCTCTTGGCTCTATAATCAATCGGTCAAAAGGCCAGGCGGTCATATCTTGCAGTCGCACAGGCCTAGTTCAAGCATTGACTAAAGTAACCCCGTCGTGCCTATGCTCTGTAGGGGTACAATATGTAATCATGTGCAAAACCCTTCCTATATATAGGGGGTCAATTTCATGAATAAGGGTCACACAATTTTTACTATCTCTTTTTTCTCTTCCCAAGCCCCTTTTTATTTCTGAAGCTCTATTCCTTGACAGTCTCCCGGACAGATTTGAATCCAGCATCCTAAAAGTTGCGGTGAGCAAGGAAACATGCCATCAAAAAGAAAATGAGCACTGAGATCCTTGAAGGAAGTGAGTGACCAAAGGGTGGTAACTAACATACAACCCCATAAGACAGCATAGAGGAACACATGCAGAAAGAATTATAGGAGATGCAAGCCCCAATCATGGAACATCTTATGGACCAGATCGTTGATGTCATGAGGGCAATTGTAGCCTTAACAGGTGCTTGGGCTCTACAACAACAGAACTTACCTCAAGAGGTGGCACCAATACATAATGGCTGAAAGGCAAACCCCGGCTCTCCGGCAACCGATGTCACTCGGTACCAAGACAGTGCAATCCACATAGATGGAAAGGCAATGAGCAGGGTGTACTAAAGCACTACAACAATCGGAGAATGCTTTCTCTCTCTAAATTACTGGAGCAAAGCCCCCAAAAAATTTGAAGTGTCAGCCTTATAAGCCTACAAAGGGCATTCAGCCCCCAAAGAATATTTCACAGCATTTGAGTTAGTCATGTGCTTACAAAATCTTAGATGCATTCAAATATCTTCTATTCTTCACCACCTTGAGGTCTATGCCCTTGAAGTGGTTTCATGGGCTCTTGGCCTAAGGTAGTGATAGCTTTTCCGATTTCAAGAGATTGTTCTTGGCAAGACCCACCAAGAGCGTCTAGTCCTTGTGGCAACTCAAGCAAGGAGAACACGAGAGCCCCCATGCTTTTTTCACACGTTTCAATTAGGGAAAG
>NW_018164816.1:979445-1008931 GCF_001263595.1 Phalaenopsis equestris
GGGAAAGATAGAGGTAATAGACCTCAAATCAATGCGGCCATATCCATCTTAAAGCAATCCTTGAGGTTTGAAAGATGTTTCTACGACCTCAACAATAACAAGCTCCAAGGCTTGACATAACTACTGGAGAGATACAGCATGCACATGCTAGTAGAGGAGAGCACTCCCAAGCAGGAATAGAAAGGCCTTTCAGCCTAGAAAATAGCTCCCTCAGTAGTGAGTCAATGAGAAGGGAAGAGCATAGGCCAGCAATCCGACATTGTTTTGAGGAAGGCCTGTCCTTTCGAAACAAAGGAGGAATCAGCCAATATTAACATCACAATGAGCAGGTGAGAAATCAAAACCCTCGACTGATCCGGTATTACGAAAGGCCAGCACAACGCTATAACTAGCCTTTAAAAGATCAAAAGTACTTGTGAGCTACTTATTTGAGGTTAACAATGATAGAAGTTGTATACGCCATCCAAGGCAAAGAATATTTCAAGGAGCTCACAACTATGAGAGCCAGAGTTTTCCTGTGAGAGTCAAGAAAATATTGCAAGTACTATCAGGATCATGGCCACAATACGTAGGAATGCAGACACCATTGAAATTTCATCGAGGAGTTAATCTAGGTGAGAAATCTGAAGAAGTTCATGGTCACAGGACACTCGAGCCAAAGAAAGTGAAGATACCAGCACTGAAGGCCCTACTTGGGGCCGCCCGAACAAGCGTTGTCCATGTTACTGGAATAATTTCATGAAGATTACTCTCATTTCTTTTCCTTTCCTCCTTCCCACCTTTTGTATTCTTTAAAAATAAAGTTTTAAACTGAATTCACTTCCCACGTTATTGATGTCAAGTTTTCCACCAAGTAAGATACTTAAAAATACGTACATACCACACTAACAGAAGATCCAAAACTTTCAGGATACAAAAAACGCTCAGGGAACTAGGGGGAGGATGGAGATGCAATCCATGAGTACGAAATAAAGAAGAGCTAGTAGTGGCACATAGATTGCTCAGTTGAGCATTAAAAGAAGATTGTCAGTTGTGGAACCAAGACCGTCTGACTGAGCATTAGAAGAAGACCGTCAACCGTGGCGCCAAGATTGTCTGGCTGTGCATTAAAAAAAGATTATCAGTCACGGTGCCAAGATTGTCAAACTGAGCATCAAAAGAAAATTGTCAATCGTGGCGTCAAGATTGTTCGGTTGAGCATTAAAAGAAGATTGTTAACCTTGGTGCCAAGTTTGTCCAACTAAGCATTAAAAGAAGATTGTCAATCGTGGCACCAGGATCACCCAATTGAGCATTAAAGGAAAGAAGCCTACCGCGATGCTAAAATCGTCCAGTTGAGCATTAAAGGAAGGAAGACAACCACGACACCTAGATCATCCAGTTGAGCAAGAAGAGAAGATTGTTAGTAGTGGCTCCAAGATCGCCCGATCAAGCATTGAAGGATAGAAGCTAACCCAGCTGAGCATTAAAAGAAGATTATCAGTCGTGGCGTCAAGATTGCCTGGCTGAGCATTAAATGAATATTTACAGCTGTTGTACCAAGTTCATTTGTCTTAACATTAAAGAAAAATTACCACCAATGGCATCAAGATTGCCTGACTAAGTATTAAAAGAAGATTGCCAGTCATGGCACTAAGACCGCCCGTCTAAGATTTAAAGGAACGAAGTTGATCAAAGTTCCAAGATCACCTATTGAGCATTAAAGGAAGCAAGTCAGCCACGATACCAAGATTGTCCGAGTGAGCATTAAAAGAACATTGCCAATCGTGGGCCAAGATCACTCAGCTCAAGATTAAAGGAAAATTATCAGCCACGATGCTAAGATTGCCTGACTGAGCAGTAAAAGAAGATTTCCAGTCATGGTGCCAAGTTTGTCGAACTAAGCATTAAAGGAACGAATCCAGTTGTGACACCAAGATTGTCAGGCTGAGCATTTAAAGAAGATTGTGAGTTGCTATGCCAATATCGCCTGAATGAGAATTAAAAGAAGATTGCTAGTTGTGATGCTAAAATTTTCTGACTGAGAATTAAGGGAAGGAAGCCAACGGTGGCCTTAAGATCACTCGAATTAGTATTGAAAGGAATACTATCAACCGTAGTACAAGATTGCCAGGAAAAGCCAAGAACCACTATAAAACTATCGACACAATTTTAGGGGGGTCGTCCTATGGAAGCTGTCGGTCGCCGAAATGGAAATCTCGTCACCCGCTTTGGATTTAATTTACATATATATTTAAGTTTAGAAAAATATGAAATCAAACTGATCTCATATTTTTCAAAGTTTAGATGAAAGAGCACTACACCTCGGGCTATGTATCAATCCCGAATGATAAACATAAGACTTGAGGGTGAGGTCCGATCAAACAAACTAAGAAATATATGACATATGTTTGGCTTGTGAAACAATTTTATTATAAGCCGATAAGTTTCTCTATTTAATATGAAAAATTAAATAGGGCAAGTCCATATAGTTAATTACATCCTAGATGACCGAAGTCACATACAAAAACTCTCGATTAAAATCAAGAGATACTATCTTCGAGGAGTTCTAGGGAATAAACTTTTCAACGAGATCGGACAAAGAGGTGTGATAGGGGAATGACTCAAATTTAGAACATTTTATTTTGGAATCCAAAGGAAGAAGAACTAGAAGATGTTACAGATCCTGAGGAGAACCTTGGCGACTTCCCAAACTATCCTGCTATTGAGCTTCAATTTAGATAAGAAATATTTAAGTGTTTCATCCTGCCAATTTTATTAGTTAGGGCTTACATTCGTGTGAAAGGATCACACAAATAGCCTAAAAGATGTGAGGAATTAGATCATAATGAACGATAACCTCGGAATCCTAATACAAGTTAGGGTTTATATTGTATAGCAGAACTATATAAAAGCCTAAAGATAAGTTGAGGATTTATGTTACATAAGCAAACAACCTCAAAACCCTATGGAATATTATTTAATTCTAAGGAATGGTTTAGATGGTGTAGACATATTTTGTTGTTGAAGATGGTTGTGCTGACCAAAATGCTAGCTCCAAGCTTCTCGTCGTAGCAAGTTTAAGTTTTCTAATGTGTCAAGTCATGATGTCAAATCAAATATTTCTTAAGGTTATGGTTATTTTAAATATTATGGGGAATATTAAAGTTGATTAGATTGACACCGGTTAAATATTATGGGTTCCCTCATTTCGGCACCACTATTTTCTTTCGGATTCAACATGGTTCCCTCATTTCGGCACCACTATTTTCTTTCGGATTCACTTAGTCCAAATGAATTTACTAAACTCAACTCAATGAGTTTCATACTTTCATTTAGACCGCAAGAAATCTCATTAACAACTGTAGGTTACCTCCTCCGAGGGGTTCCCAATCATCAGATATATATGTTTTCATTTAGTTGCAATTTTTGTTTTTTTTTTATTTGTGATTAAATTTTGAGTTGTCTTATATTATGAATGTTGTGGTGGTGAATTTTATCTTGTTCAATTTTAGTTTTGATTTCAGTTTTGTGGATATCCTAAAAGTTTTGGTTTTGACATGCAGGGTGACATCGTTGTTTAACATGCAAGTTCACGAGCAGGAAAAATACAGTAAAGAAAGTGCAGGAAAAGAAGGTGTTGTAAACTATAAAAGCATATTTATCGCCTTAAGCAATACATAATGGGTTTTAATCGTCCTTCAAGAAATCCAAAAAGTATGAGAAAGGTCCAGGGACCGGGCCCTGGGCATCTCACAATCTCTTGAAAAAGTCTCGAGCTCGTTTAAACTCATTAGGTTGCTCAATAACTCTTCATTATCATACCCTTATGCTCAATGAATTGATGTTCTAGCCAACCCTAAGGATGGGGTAATTATTTACTTGATGTTTTATTTATAAATTATATAGGTAAACACCCTTAGGGAAAATTTGGCCTAATTAAGAAACTTAGTACTTTGATTTTAAAGATGACTTGTAGTGTTTTAAAAGGTTTTAAATTAGTTATAGATTATTTTCTAAACATCATTGGAACAAATTTGATTAGACCTAATTCACTACTAAGCCCTTAAAGTTTAATGGGTAGATTTGTAATTTTAAGAAAAAGATTTTTAGATGTTTATGTTCTTGATCATTATCTTAAATCATACACCATTAATGAGGGTTTAAAATTAGTGAGTTATGATCTTACAAAATCAAACCCTCACCTTAATATCTTCTTATTTAATCAATCTTCTAAACTTCATTAATTTAATGAATTACAAATTTATCTTTAATAAGATCAAAGTGATATTGGTTGCTACCATTTATCCTTTTCAAATTCAATCATCAAAACATATCAATTAGGATTATTTGTTGCCCATTTAGCCCTTTGGTTAAGCCTAAATATTAATTAAGCCTTAAATTTCAAAATTACATTTTTTGCCTCTAAGGCCTTAACACCTTATAATTCATTAAATTAAACTCAAATGACTTGAAAATATTATATTAACCCACTCATGGGTTAATTAAAAAGTTAGAGGAGATAATGTGATTTTTCTGAATTTATTTATTTTTATAATTATTGTTAATGCAAAAATAGGGATTTTCAATGAAAATTTAATAACTCAACCAAAACAAAACCTCTATCCATAAGAAAATTATTTTAGGCTCGCCTAGGTTAGAGGACCACTTGGACCAATTTTCAAGATTTTTAGAAGTTTAATGTTATTATTAAATTTTTTTTTTTTTTAACATTAATTAAATATAAAATATCATTTAAGTAGAAAATTAAGTTTTATATTTTTATTAAATATCTCTGAGCGCAAGGAACTCAAAGAAGTAAGTTTCATATTTTTTTGTTTATATTTTAATTATTGGAATTATTTTAGTGATAAGTTAGAGAAATTTCATTTTTTAGCCTTTAAAATTGATATCTTGACTTAGAAAATTAAGAAAATTATTTTTAATTAGTTTCAAGTGATCAGCAAGTCAAATGTGAAGCAAGTCAAATGAGTGATCAGCAAGTCAAATGTGACATTTTAGTGTATTTTTACAATTTTGCAATTTTTATGATTTTTTAATTAATTTTTAATTATTTAAATGCTAAAAAATGACTGAAAAATAAAGTATTTATTTTAATACCAATTTTATTTTTCTTAGGTTCCTTTGGTCAAAAGAGCTCCCAAAACTAATTTGGTAAATTTTTTTGAGTTGTATTTTAATTATTATAATTATTTTAATGCCAAAAATACAATTTCACTTGATTCATCCATTTTAGTGGTTAAATTAACTCCAATTAACTTGAAATTTTTATGGGGAGCTCCTCTGATATTAAATTATAGTGGAGAATGATTTTCATGTCATTTACATTTATAATTACTCCAAATTAATTTTCTCTTCATTTTTAGGGTTTTCTTTAGGGTTGATGACAATTATTTTTAATGAGTTAAACCAAATTTATATTTTTCCTAGGGTCCTCTGACCACAGTGAACCTATCAAAATAAGTTTTGTATTTTTCTGATGAGTATTTTAATTTTTATATTTATTCTAAAAAAATAGGCATGATATATTTGAAAAATAGAGATCTCTATCTAGAGATCCCCCCTGACCTTGGAAAAATTAAAAAAGATCCCTCATGACAGAGAGAATTAAAGCCCTAAAAATTATGTCATGATGAAATGTCTATACAAATGAAGAATCCAAATAAGGAAAACACCATTTAATTAATTAATAATCATACATGCATCAAATGGACATGAAACCATTTCCATATTGTTCTCTTATGTTCGCTGAGCAAGTGGGTATTTTTATTTTATTTTTTGTAATTTTTTTACACTAAGATATGCATTTTCTAAGTTCTGGCTATTAAATAAATAAAATAAAGCCCTATTTATCTACTTAAGTGACACGACGCCGCGTCAACCTAGGTAGATCCGAAAAGCGCACGTGGAACACTCTCATTCGACGCCTCCACCTGAGTCAGCTACCATGCGTCTCCGTTATATCGTCCCATCTTCTCGTCTAGCGCAATCTGAAGCGTCTATCCATTACACGCGTGATCCGACAACTGTGTGTCATCGTCCTCAAATACCTAGCCCGAGAACCGTCCACACTCAAACCTTAATATCTCTCTCGATACTCAACCAAATTAAGTGTTTTTTGTTCCTATTGACTCGTCTTGACTAGGAGAACATATCCACATGGTTAATCAAGTCTTAAATTCATTATATAAGCATGGAGAATCAAATGAAACTCAGTTTAGGGTTAGGTTTCAATACCTTCGCGCAAGAGGTGTGTCCTCGATTGGGTGCTTCCAAAAGCTTCCCTTGGGTCCGAAGAGCTCCTAGATGAAGCCTCAACCTGTGGTGAAATCCCTGGATATGAAATCGACCAAGGCCGATTTAGGGGTTCGATCAAACTCCACCCTAGGGTGGTCTGGTGATGGGGCTTTTGTGGGGGATCTTCCTCTCTCACTCAAGGGATGGTGTGGTGTAATTAATTTGGATTTGCTAGAGTTTAGAGGGATTTCCTATTTTGGGCTTGATTTTGAACTCCAAAATTGAGCTCGAGCAGTGGGTTTGAGGACTTGAGGATGGTTGGATTGAACTTAGTAGGTCTTGAAGAAGCTCTGAGATCAATTTGACAAAGTCTCCCCAAGTAATTTTGAACTCTCCCCCATTGGCCGTGGAGGGCGAGTTTAAATAGAGGGGGAAGGAGAGGCCACGAGGGGCAATTAGTGGGTGAAAAAGCTTGCTTAGGTGGTGTGAAGTAGAGTGCAAGTGTCCAATTGGGATGAGGCAGCTTGGATGAGTTCAATTTTGGGTTTTGACCATATGGGCTCTCTTGGCCATGGTGTTTTCTGGCATCCAAGGTGGCTAGCCGACTAGGGAGGGGTCACCATCTGGCTCAGGGAGGTCAGTGCTTGGTTTTGGTGAAGTCAATTTGGGGTTAACGTGTGCAAACTCATTGAATTGAAATGGAATGGGGGAAGAGCTATTTTGGGTCAAATTGTATCAAGTCATTAATTTAGGTTGGGTTCATACATCAAAGTTGGTTTAGGCTGAAGAAAAGATCATTTGGCTCAGCCTAATCAGTGGGGATAAGTCACCATCCAAGGGGATTTCGCTAAACATGGGTTAGAGTGATTCATGGGAGGGGTTAAAAGAATCTTAAGGGGGCTTGAAAGTGGCTTGGCCTCTTGTCATTAATAGCTTGAAGATGTGGCAAGGCTTATATGACTCACCTATGGCTTGAGAGTGGCTTCATGGGTTGCATGTGGCTTGGTACTTTTGCATGAAAGGCGATTTTGAATTTATTTAGTATTTTTGGTGAATTTTTGCATGATGCTTGATTTTGAATTATTTGATCATGAATTTAAAACTTAGGGAATGATTTTGATTAAATGGATGATGAAGAGAAAAGAAATTATCATGTGGGCTTTGATGTGGAATTATCATGTGGGCTTTGGATTTAGGATTTTGGAATTAGATGTGGTGGGCTTGGGCTTTTAAAATTAGAGGTGCATTTGGGCTAAAATTTGGGTCAATTAAATGCTGAATTTGGCGTAGGAAGATGTCTTGAAGAGTTTGGAAAGGATTTCAAGTGATTTTGGTTTGAATTGTATGGTCAATTTGGTGGATTTAGGCATATGGTCAAAATTGGGTCTTTTTGACTTGGGTGAAATTGGGCTTGCAATTAGGTCAAATTGGGCTTGAATTTTGTTTAGATTAGCCTTAGATTGGGATTGGGGGTATTGAATTTTAATTTGAAATTGAAATTAAGCAAGGTTGGGGTTAATTTGGGGAAATTGGGCATTTAAGGGCAAATTGGGGTTTTTGGTCAAATTGGGTCAAATTGATGATTAAAAATTAAAATTGGGAATATTTGGGATGATTTTGAAATTTTTGGGGATTTTCGGAATTTTTGGGATATGAGGGGTATTTTGGTAATTTTTGGCAATTTTGGGGGTATTTTGGAAATTTGGTATTTTTTTGTCAATTTAGGTAGTGGTGAGTGATTTGAAATGACCTTTGGTAAAATTTGGTTGTTTTGGTTAATTTTGGGATTTTTGACAAAAATTAGGGTTGTAGGGGTATTTTGGTCATTTGGTGATTTTCGGATAGAAAGGTCAAGTAAGTCATGAAGTCATGCCAAACCAATAGGAGCCATTTGAGGACTCCTTTTGGATGTTCAATATGCTGGCCCTAACTCTCTTAGCCAATGATTAGGGGTTTGGGTCCATCCACATGAGCTTCCTAAAAGGAGTCAGAAGACCAAATTAAATGGGTCATAAGGTTTGGGATATGTGAGAAGGTGTGTGTAGGCTAGCCTAACCAAAACCAGACCACTCAAGGTTAGTCCTAAGATTTGACCATCCTACGGGAAACTCTACTTGAGTTCCTCCATACTGACCCCACCTACTAAGTGCTAGAGGTTATGACCAATATGTGGAACTTCAAATTGAGCATAGAAGAGTGTAGAATTTCTAATGGTGATGGTTCTTTTTCTAGTCCTCTAGGAATAGTCAACAGGAAAGTCCTATGACTAGACCTTAGGCTAATAAAAAGGAAAAAAAAACTAGACCTCAACCAAAATGAGGTCAACAAAAACCCAGAATGGTATACATAAAATAAAATGAAACTTATACATGGTTAAGCTTGGGTCGAGTTGCGACAACCCAAAGGATACAAACTTCTATGGAACAACAACCATCAAATGAATTGCAGTGCAAGTTCCCCACTGAAATGCAAAACAAAAAGGCACACGGACTTGAATTAGAAGGCATAATAAACGATTGGCACCCCATCACAGGGGAAAGTATGCAATCTCCATAATTACAAAACTTGTTACATTTAGAAGTGTCGGCTATATGAAATTTATACAAGGATTACTATTCAAAAAAGAAAGAAAGAGAAAAAACTAAGTTTCAAGAGGCTAAGTGGAAAAGCACTACTCACTCTCAACATTCGAATCCTCCTCAGGTAACCTTTTGGAACTGGAAAATAAAGTCTCCCATGAGGGTTAGAATATTTGGAATCGTGCGGACCCAACCGAATGAATCGATCAATTACTGTCTGACTCCTAATATGAATGTTCATCAAGGAGCTTCACTTTCCTAGGGAGAGATGGAAGTAGCAAAAAGAACTCCTCCTTAGTAGTCATGTTCTTCATTATCTCTTTCAATTTACAGTTCTATTTGGTGACATGTGAAAATAATTTTGAAACTGATGATTGATCATCCGCCATTGGGGCAAGCTTTTTCTCAGCCACTTCAACCCACATTTCTGCCTCCTTGACCAACCTAGCCCAAATCTCGGGTTGTTTAGTGGTCATGGCCCACTTAATTTCGATAAACTCTAGAGCCACCGATTGAAAATGGGAGGCCTCCCATGCTTTCAAGTGGTATCAATCGATTTTCTTAAGTAACTCAGACTACCAAATGGCCTCCAAGATCATGTAAGGGGAAGTTTTAGCAGGAGAGTTTAAGTGTCAATTAATCGATCGGTCAATAGTAGGAAATCGACCATCAAGGGAATTCTAAATTTTTTATCCAAAGAGCTGAGATGGAAAACCCCTCCTTCTTATGGGCAACAAATAAAGCTGAGAAGTTGATTCGGCGATTGGTTCTTTACCCTTGTGACACTGAGACTCAAGGGTCTTCCTTGCAGTACCAGACTCAAACCCAACGTACTCAGGGATCACCGGTTGTCTGGCCTCATTCTTGGAAGAAAGATCAAGAAATGAGAACCCCCAACCAAGAGAACTTGTGCATCTCCTTATCCCTACTATGGGGCCCCTCGTGAATGATCCCTCAACCGCTCGATCGCAAGGGAGAAGCTGCATTATAAGTATAATTTTTAGAGCTTATCGAGATACATAACTTCCTTGTAGCAAAGGCCACCACCTAGGTCGAAACCCTATAAACCATAACCAAGGCGACAGAAAAGTTAAGGAAATAACTCCTCACCCGTCAGGTTGAACTTTAACCTGCCATCGTAACAAGTTTTTCATATGACTCAGCAACTCTCTGTTGATCTCTTTCAACTCTGGCCTCAACCTTATCCCTCCTCTTAACCAAACAAGCGGTCACCTCCTTCGATCACCCGACCTCCATAGGATTAGAAGCAACCCATTATTTGGTTGTCAGCTGACCAAATACCTCAAGGAATAGAACTCTCCCAACAATCGTTAGGTTGATATACTAAGGAATTGAAAGAAATGGCCCTTGATAGTGACCCCCTCAACTTATGAAACTTTTGTAGCCTTCATCTTCTGAAAAGAAACATCAAATGGAATCTACTTAATTCCTCATACCTCAACAGAAAAGAATAAAAAACTCACACTTCCAATCTTTGGCCTGGTGACCCAGACCAACAAATTGGAACCCCCTAGTTGATCTGAATTGAACATAGCCATCTGATTCCACTTGGAATGAGAACACATGGATAAAAGCATCAATGTACCATGGAACACTCCTCCATCGGCAGAAGATGATATAAATCACAATTGCCACTATTGAATTTGATTTTTCATGTGTAGAAATAATCCCATTTCGATTGAAAACCGACCAAAGTTCGTGACACGATGGCAGCCACAACCCATATGGAAGTGGTCTCAATACTTCACCAAGTCATCCATATTTATCGATCGCCCTTTCATCTAGACAGGCAGCTCACAGCTTAATGGTAGCATGAAAGATAAAAGCCATTTCAACAATGGCGACGTTCGATGATGACATAATAGAGCATTCGAGAGTTTCCACTTGTCCAAAAATATGGGCGGTCCTCTTCGGAGCCATTTAAACGACGAGGGTTAAATGATAGCAAACCACAGACAAGGGAGATCTAAGAGCCTGAAGGGGAAAGTCAGAAGGCACACACTTAGGCCACCTGATACCCTTTTATAGAGACTCTACTAGAGGTAAAGCGTTGCTCATAGGGATCGAGACAAATGTCTTGTCGAGCACATACAACCAAATTTACCAGAAAAAAAAATAAAATAGATGTTTTCTTTATCCCAAAAAGCATGATTACATATAGTTCTAATTTGACCAAAAATATTTCTCCAATTGATCTTAGGCCGCCTTAGCCAAAACTAAACCTCTCCTATTTAACCTCCTAAACAAAGTCTAGCCACCAAGTTTGAATTGATTTGCTCGGTGGGCCTCAGAACTGACCTTCATGACAAGAGTGTCCTTCAAAAAACCCCAACAATCGAACGACTAAGCCTATCAAAACAACCCATTGTTCATGAGTAGTTCATGTTCGACTCATTAAGAAGCTCGTGTTCAATTCGTTCGCAAATTTAACTAGTTGAACACGAAATATATATATATATATATAATTGGTGAGCGATATTTTTGAAATTTTTTATTGATTACAAGGCTACAAAGATTTATAATTAATTTAAATTATTAATTAAGAAAATAGAAAAAAATACATTAAATTATTTTTAAATGATGTTTTAATATAAATAATAAGAATTAAATCTCGCCCCAACCCTTAACATCCTATGATTGCTTAACTGGGGCTGTTAAAATGACTTTTGTTCACGAACAACTCTTGTTCGGCTCGCTAAGCAAATGAGCCGAACACAAACATAATTTTTGTGTTTAAACTACAAATGAACTAAACAAGAACTGTGGTATTTTTTAACGAGCCAAAGAAGAGCGGAGACTTGCTCACTTGTGTTCGGCTCATTTACACCCCTGCTCACGACGAAGAGCGGCCGCCCCCTGCCCACGACTAAGAGCGGTCGCCTTCTGGCACATCTCCCATAGTCTGACATATAGATATCAGCCCTAGCAGGCAATAATCGCCTCCAACTCAGTCAGATGGAAAACTAAAGCTCTCGAAAACGACCAATAGGCCTCTAGAGTCTCACTCTGATCTGCGTCAGGTTTAGTAATCTAACTCAACACTTCCCTCTCCCCGTCGATTGATCCCTCATAACCTGAAACCGTGCGAAGGAATGGGCACCAACTTCTGTCTAAGATTTGCATCTCTGTAAGAAGCGTCCATCAGCAAGCATTGAAAAAAAAGGAGGAGAAAGGAAGAGAAAGAAAAGAATAGCTCACCAAGGATCCAATTCACATCAGCCCATGTCCTTCTGGCCACATCACGAGACAGAAGATCGTCTGTCGACCCCATCCCATTGGGCGAGCTGCTCTCACTACTAACTTATTGAGCATCAGAGAGAAGTGGAATACCCACGGCAGATGGTTGAAGTAGTGTCCTCTCAGGTCTACCACGAACCAAGTCTGTCGGCTCTTCTTCATCCTTTTTCGACCTCTTGGCTAACTTCTTCCTCAAGGGTTCACCATCGAAATTACACGATCTGCTCCCAAGGGCAGTGAACTTCTCAGTCTTATCAGCGGATTTCTATGCATAATCAGATCTCTCTCTATAACAGAGCAACAAACAAAAAAGTATTCCAGGATAGGAACAAATTTTGGATAATTGAGCATCCCCTGACATTCCCTATAAAATGAAAATTATCACAGAAACTCTGCGAGTTTATTTATGATGTTAATAAATGAATGTTAATATGAGATATGCTTTGCCTTCACCTTTATGATAAAATTTTTCTTGTCTTTTTTGTTGTTGTCACTATGAAAGAGTAAGAAAAAATGGAGAACTCAATATGTACATCAAAAAGAGCCAACACAAATTGCAAAGATATTCCACGGATAATAAGCAAGGAAACACCCCTTTGGCCTTACCACCAACAACCCAAAGATACCTGCCCAACCAAACAAGTATGGGTGTCATAGGAGCAACCCTCAAACCAGGAGGGTTGACTCCAGAGGACCCAGTTGATTAGATCCGACATAACAGAACCGTCGTCATCCAAGTCAAATGGATTGGGAAAGAGCGATGGTCCCTAAACACCCCAGGGGTAGAGACCAGGGCTCCCAGTGAGTGGCTGGCAGGCCTAGCTCCATTTAACCGCACAACCTCTAGGCTCTCTAATCAGCCGACCGAAAGTTTAGACAGTCATATCTCGCAGCCACACAGGTCGAGTTCAAGCATGGACTAAAGTACCCCCTATCATACCTATGCTCCGTAGGGTACAATATATAATCACGTGCAAACCCTTCTTATCACTTCCTATACATATGAGGTCAATTTCTTAAATTAGGGCCACACAATTTTTACTATTGAATACGGTGCTACTGCTTTCTTTTTTCTCTCCCCAGTTCCCTTTTTATTTCTAACGCTCTATTTCTCGGACCTCTCACGGACATATTTATATCTAATATTTATATAACTTTTCATATATGTGAAAAGGTGTTTCATTTTTTTAGTAAGAGTAATATTTTTTATGTGATAAAAAAATCAGTTATAAATATAAAAATCAAAGTAGATGCGTTAGCTATATAATTACATAATAATCGTGTCGTTTGTACGTAAATGCCTTTTATTCTTAAATAGATTCATAAATCTTGAAATAAATTTTTGGGTTAGAGTAAATCAGGGGTTTTCATAGAATTATCACTAGATTTAATAAGTCCAGCCAAATAACAAAATACAAATTTGATGAATTTACGAGCTTTCGGATTTAGTAAATCCAATTTTGTCTTTGATTCAGCCTAAATCCGGACTCACTAAATCTAAAGAATGGGTGGATTTACATTGTTACAAATTTAGGGATTTACTAAATCCTACCAAAATTAATTCTTACTTGCAACCAAACAACCCATAAATGTGATATTATATATTTAATCACATACGATTTGTGCACTTATGCCCCCTTACACCTGATAAGTCTAGGCCAAGTTAAGCCCCAGCTCGAGCTCAATTTATAACAGTAAAAAGGTGAGCTTGAGCTCGAGCTTGCGGCTTAATAAGCCTGCTTGCAAGCTCGTTAACAAGTCCAGCTCGAGTACGCTTGCGAGTCAGATTGATTCTCACTTAACACCCCCTAACTACATTATACTGGCTTAACGTACAAGATCAATATGATATAAACAATAATGCTTAGAAGAGAGTAGTTCAGGATCAATAAAAAATGAAGGGGTATTTACATACATACCACAAAATTCTCGTGTATTTACTAATATAACACCTAAGCAGTCATATTTACATGCATACCACTCCAATTTTTAATATTACATCCAAAATACTATCATCACTATCTTTTTGTGTGAAATATAAATTTTCATGCATTCATTTAAGACAACAAGATTGTGATGAATTTAATTATTACACTTTGCGAGTAAGATATGTAAATATAAAAGAATTGTGCGTCATGTATGAAAATTTCTCCCTTGTCGAATTTTTCCCTCAGATGACCGGACGGTTCTCTACGTCCGCAGTCCATTTAAATTCGGCCACGTCGAAATTCGGGTCCCGCGTTTCCACGTAATAAAAATAAATAAATAAATAACGTCGCGTTGAAGCCCGACCCTGCCCGAAATCCCCACGCATTTCGAGTATATGTCTTTTCTGTATTATCCCGCCTTTCAGCGTCTTCCCTCCTCCTTTAAGGTTTGCACGTCTCGACCCCTCAGAAACTTCTATTCTGCCATTTACAGTAGAAAAATAGTGTTTCAAAAAGCTTTTTTTTTTGCTCTGTTAGGGTTTAGTCATTGCAGTCCTACGGTCACTTTGCTGCTTTGATGAACATAAATTTATCTCTTAATGAAGAAATATGGTGCATGGATTACAAAAACAATGTCAACGCGTTTGGAACAGATGTAAGATTTGTTGCTTACTTTGAACCCGTTTTCCAGTTTTTTTTTGGATACGTTTGGAACGGAGATGAGATTTCTTGCTTAACTGAATCCGTTTTCCATTTTTTTCTTGGATTGTCGTGAGTTTATTTTTGAAGTATTTTGTGGTTAGGGCTTAGTTATCTGCTGGTTATTTGGATGAAATGCTTAATAACCCAACAATAACCGAGAATAACCTAACAATAAATTTTATGGTTATTTCCATTTACTTTTACACTTACTTGATGGTTATTATCATGTTATTTTGGGATTATTTGTGGGTTATTATTGAAAAAATACCTAATAAATAACCGAATAATAACCTAAAAAAATCCTTCTTATCTACATATATTGGGGTTATTTTGAGGTTATTTTAGGGTTATTTTCATTTACTTTTACATCTATTTGGGGGTTATTATCATGTTATTTTGGGATTATTTGCTGGTTATTGTTGAAGAAATACCTAATAACCCAATAATAATCCAACAATAACCCAAAAATAACCTAAAAAAAAATCTTCTTATCTGATATTGGGGTTATGTTGAGGTTATTTTAGGGTTATTTCCGTTTACTTTTACACTTATTTGAGGGTTATTATCATGTTATTTTGAGATTATTTGTGGGTTATTGTTGAAGAAATATCTAATAACTCGATAATAACCCAACAATAACCTAAGAATAACCTAAAAAAATCCTTCTTATCTGCATATCTGACTATCTCTGTGGTATAATTCAAATGGTATAATTCAATTTATTCAAATTTATAGTTATTTGGGCCAGGAAATGATTGCAATGATCCAATTGTTCATAGTTTTCTTAATGCTATTGTTCATAATGAGGTAGAGGCTTACGAAAACTATTGCGCTTAGGCACATCATGTTGGTTTCACAGTCAGCAAGGACCACACCAGTTACTTGGCTAAATCCAAGCAAATTAAGTCGAATGATTATATTTGTGGAAAAGCAGGTCATAAGAGAGAATCACAGGTTTCCAATACGGTGAAGTACAGAAAAGCGGATACAAGGCTGGTTGTCAAACAATGTTTGCTATGTTGTTGATGTTGATGGCAACTGGACAATAAAGAAATTTGTCGAAACTCATAGCCACCCCTTGGCAGAATCCGGTAAAAAGCACCTTATACGTTCCAGTCGGAAGATTAGCGAGTTAAATGCAGATTTGCTTAGATCAATGACAGGTTCAGTGATTAGAGCAACGGACACATTTAATTTCCTTTCTACATAGGTTGGGGGAGTTGAAAACTTGGAGTGTATGATATGCCTACAACTTTATTCAAAGGGAAAGAGGAGGTAGAATTAAACAAGGTGATGTCAACTCTCTCTTACAATTATTCATGGAGCAACAAACTGAGGATAACATGTTTGCATGGGACTTTCAAAGTGATGAGGAGGGTAGACTTATAAGTTTTTTCTGGAGTGATGGGTCTTGCAAGCTTGATTATGATTGTTTTGGGGATGTCGTCATCTTCAACACTGGCTACCGTTTGAATAAGTACAATCTATGCTGTACTTCCTTTTTAGGGATTAACCACCATCGGCAAAACGTTCTCTTCGGATTTGGTTTTTTATCTAATAAGACGTTATAGTCCTTCAAGCGGTTATTCAAAACATTCATTCGAATAATGAATGGTAAACATCCAATTATAATTTTTACAAATCAGGATCAAGCGATGTCAAGAGTCATTGATGATTGTCCTCCACTCAAGAGACATAGAAATTTTCGTCGAAAGTTCATTGCGGGTTGGTGTACAAGAGCGTTAACAATCTATTTTACAAATGTATGAGGAAGTGTGATTCTGAAGAAGAGTTTGAAGATACTTGGGTTATAATGATTAAGCGAGGAAACCTACACAAAAACGTGTGGCTAAATTCATTATACCATATAAGACATAAATGGTCAACAACATTCAATAAAGAAATATTCAGAATGGGAATATTATCTACGTAAAGAAGTGAGTCCACAAATAATGTATGTCATAGTGCATCTAAGTCCACTAGTTCTCTCACTGATTTCTTTCTGGGTTTTGAAAATATTATGAAATCTTGGAGAAGGAACGAGAAGGATGAAGACTTCAAAAGCTCTCAGAATGTTATTACACCAGCTGTTAAAACAAGTCCAGTGTTGAGGCAAGCTGCTACATATTACACCCGGATGCTCTACTCCATGTTTGAGGAAGAGTTACTGCATGGGCTATGTGGATTAACTGTTGATTTCTCAGTTGATAGTCCATCTGAATTCTATGTTAGGAATTTGGATAATCGGGACACGAGTAGAGTCTAGATTGTTACATTTGACAGGGTTAATTGCGAGATCACCTGCAGTTGCAAGAAATTTGAAATGATGGGGTTATTTTGCGCTCACTCTCTACGCATTCTTAATGCAGTAAATTTAATAAAGATTCCTGAGAAATATTTGTTATTGAAATGGTCTGCTAAGGCAAAAAAAAACATCTATAATAGTTTTGGATACAAACGTATGAAGGACTCTCAAATGTCTTGCAGAACTTCGAGTGGATTCCTATTTCGGTCACACGCTCAGAAGTTTTCCTACCAACTAATTAATAAAGCAGAAGGAAATGAACGCGCAGAGACATATATGTTGGAATCATTAAAAACAATATATGTAGGTGTTGAGGATATATTAGATGGGAAGGATCCTAAACAAAATAAAAAAAATAAAAAAAAAGAAATTGCATAATAGAGAGTGCAATGTGAATGATCCCGCAAAAATAAGATCTAAATGTATATCCAATACGAGGTTGAAAGGATACTGGGAAAAAAACAAAAGAACTAAGAGTATATATTTCTACATTACTTATATTTATTATTCTACGTAACATTAATTTTCTCTAACTTGAACCATTTTATGCAAAAAAGGATCAAGAAGCATACACGAGCCAAGAACCGCAGATCCATTATGACGCAAGTATGATTGCAGTGTCACATTCTCTGAGTCAGGTATGAAACAGAAATCTCACACTGATATTCTGGTTTTACATTAAAATATGGTCATTAACATTCATTCCTATTTACAACAGAAAATGTCACACCGGAACCAACATATACCTCAATTATGATGCATTCCATTAGTGAGATCTAAGCCAACTGAGACAAACACCTTCGATACTTGATTTGCAAGAAGAAGACAGTAGATTTATATGTAATATGACCTTTTTATTAACAAAACAATGAACCCTTACATTATGATTGTTTTGATATGTTTTTTATGTGTACTGTACTATATAAATCTGTGTTGAATCTATTGTAAGGAACCTAGCAATAATCATGAATTAATCCTGTAATAGTACCTCAGCAATAATCTGGCCAAATACTCATCAATAACCTAATAATACCTCAATAATAAACCAGCAATAACCTGGCCAAAAACCCAGGAAAAAACCCAATAATATCCCAACAATAACCCATAATAACGAAGCAATAATCCATCAATAATCCAGTAATAATATGTCCATAACCCGCAGTAATCCCTAAGTAGCAAAGAAATAACCTAACAATAACCCATCTATAACCTAGCAATTAGGGGCAATTAGGGAAATGTCACTTGGGCTATTTTTAGGTTATAGCTGGGTTGTTGGTAGGTTATTTACCAATATCCCGTCAATAAACTAGTGAAACCCCAAAAATATTCTAAGAATAACTTGAAAATAACCTGAAAATAACTTAGTTATACCACGGAGATAACCTAGGTTCTTTTCAGGTTATTTCTAGGTTATTTTTAGGTTAATGCTAGGTTCTTTTCAGGCTATTTCTATGGTATTTTCAGATTATTGACAAGTTATTTTCAGGTTATTTCTATGGTATTTTCAAGTTATTTCTATGGTATTTTCATATTATTGTCAAGGTATTTGTAGGTTATCGCTATGTTATTTTCAAATTATTTCTATGATATTTTTAGCTTATTGTTAGAGTATTTTCAGGTTATTTCTATGGTATTTTCAGATTATTGCCACTGCATTTTCAGCTTTATTTGCCACTGCATTTTCAGCTTTACCACTGCATTTTCAGCTTTATATATAAGTCCGCAAATACAAAATCATATGTAGTAATAGTTTAGTGCGACAGAACAGACAATCATACAGACATTAACCAAAGAATTTAATCATATTTATCATCCGAATAATTCATATAATTTATAAAATCAAATCAATCATATTTATCAACAGGTTACTATCAGCATTTCAAACATATTTACATCAAACATATTTACAAAAAAAATACAGTTATACAAATATCATCCAAACAATTTAAATCTACAAATTTCATATGCAAGCTCTGCCCTAAACTGAGGCATATCAGTCTGCCAGTTCTGTTTATCATTCCAATCAATTATGCCTTTTTTTATAATTGTTTCTATATATTTACAAACAAAAATACCGCAATCAACACTATTATTTTGTGTGGGAAGGCCTCTAATCGTGGTAACATCCCATGTAGTCGGGTCATTGAGGAAAGCTTCCCCGGCGTCCTTATGAAGATGTTTAATCTGGTAAATCTGGTAATAGAGATGTAGAGATGATAGTTTAAATCAATGAAAGCATAATCAAAAGAAAAAGGTTGCTTACATAATAAATGAACTAAGGCTTAGTTTGTTTACCATGTCGCGTGGAACTCCCAAATGTATTTTATTAGGCAATGAGTCAAAGAATCTTCATTTACGTTCCTTCTGATTTCCAACAAGTAGAGTACAATGATCATTATTAATTATTGGAACTAAAATGATATTTGCTTGAGCTACAGCATCCATTATTACGTGGGCAACAATGCCTCGCGATGGATGGTTTCTATACATCTTCATAGTTCCAATAAGTTTAAATGAGTTTATAAGTTTAAAAAAAGCATGAATCACTACCATTGATGAGATTTTCGATGCTTACACAGTGTGCTGGAGAGACATATAAAAAGGGTCTAAAAGAATCGGGTGATTGACACCTTCTATTTTTCAATCCAATGATAAACATATAAATATGTTCTGTGCCCAATTCTTGATTATTCCAAAGTGAATCAATGCACATTTGACTTATATGACTATGGCCCATAGCAATTATTATGTCATCTCTGCATTTTGATGAAATATTTTTTATTAGATTTAATACAGGACTGAGGCAATAGATAAAAAAAGGATTATGAGTTTACTTACCTAGCTTGTTATTTCTTCAAGCAATTATCTATGACCTTTTGCATGTGTGAGGGTATGAGTTCTCTGCCAGGAAACTCTATGGTTGAAGAGTCCACAACTAAATGTGCTGCATGAACTACACCAGGGAGGGCACCTTCAAATACAACAATTGTTCCCTGTTGTTCCTCCTATTTTTCTTCAGCCACTTCTATTGTACTGCTCTTCTCCTCCTGTTCCCCAGCTTCATCGATCTCAGGAGATGGTTGGGTAATCGACAATTCTTCTTCTGTCATTATTGGTAATGCTTTCGCTTTCTTTCTATTTACTACAATGAATGGGGAAACTACTGTCCTCTTTTTTTATGGTGCCTCTAGACTTAATCCTTCGGACTAAGCTACCAAGAGGGGGTTCATTGATGTCTTCCTTTCCATGTTTCTCATCACCTTTATTTATTCCTTCCCCTATTTCAATATCAGCTGCAGCTTCATCAAATGCAGTCATTCTCCATATCGGCTGTTCTTCCCCCGCTTCCTCCATATAAGCAGGAGGTTGTTCTTCCATTGTTGGGCTTTCTTTCTTCCCATCAATTTCAGAACCAACATGAGATTCCATGTAAACTTTATTTAATCTTTTCTTTATTTCTTTGATGTCGGTCTTCGCCTCCACCACGTATGCTCTATTTTATATAATCTATTATTTACAAAATCTTTGAATTGAAATAAAAAATTTATGTTGCTCCCTGAGAATTTGACAGATCTCTACTAAACCCATATTGATCCTTGAATATCTCTCGGAATGCATAGGTTGCGGAATGCTGCGACTAGGGACAAAAGGGATAGCAATGTTAGAATCTGGTGTCAGTGGTTCAGTGTGAGTTTCGGGTTCTGGAATGGACTTTGCAGGAGAGGAGATCCAGTCAACTCGAGGGGCAAGTAAACTATGCTCGTCATCTCTTAAATCGGCAAATGAATCAAGAACCTGCAAGTACATTTAGTAAAACAAATAACTAAATGATATAAATTGCCAAATATAACCCTGAACTTATAACATAAATTAATATTATTCACCTGTACAGTAGTCAGTCTCTGAAAGACTAAATGGATCCTTGTAGGGTTCCCTTGTAGGGTTCCAGCCTGCATTTATTGGTCACCTCAACATGCGAGGTCTGGCGTCAGAAACAATCGGAGCTATCACAACTGTGTGCTCATAAAATCACAGCTGCGCTCATAAAACCATAGCTACGGAAACAAAAATAAATCAGGAATTCATATTACCGAAATAAGAAAAAAAATTCTTGACTAAGGTTGGATAATAGACTAACCGTTAGAAGAAAAACAAATCCGTTCAGGTATCCCAATGGCTGACCTATCCTTATTTTGATGACGCATGCATTGACTTGCTCAATGAGGTGGTCACATACCGTTGCGACCCAATTAAATGAAGAAAAAGTATCTAAATTCTCAGCAAATAAATAGAGCCCTATGGGTACACTAAAATTGCTGGTATGAAAGAATAAATTAGACAATAAAAAATTAATAATAAGTTCATCAAGTGAAGTGGATGACTCTCTGAGTGACCCCTTCAGTAGTTCACTCTTTGCCTGTCTGACATCCACACCACTAACGGGTTTTTTGTGCCAAGTTGTTGTAGGTCCTATGTTGGGCATGCCAATTAAGAAAGCAACTTGGTCTGCATCAAAACTGAACTCCATCCCCCCATTCTGAATGTCAATCTATTCATATCCCAACAATTCAATATGTGCATAGTTAGGATGTGATCTTAAGGATAGGGGGAGTTCAAAAAACTGATTCAGCTTCAATTTTCCCAAAATTGACCATGTCTCCTGAGAGACAATTGGTCTCCTGAGAGACTCCTGAGAGACAATTGGTCGAACCTTGTCCAACACTTTTCTAACTGTTGATGGACGACAACTACAATTCATAGACTGTTTGTTCATCAACTTACAGGAATAAGATACATGTTATTAATACTGACAATAACTCATCAATCAGTCAAGAATAACAGAACAATAACCAACAACTGCATGAATATTCCCTAAATCAATAATAACCCAATATTAACTGATCAATAACGTAAGAATAACATGAGAATACACTTTTAACTAATCCTTGAATAACAAAAAAATAACCTAAAAATAACCCGAGAATAACCGTCGAATAAACTGCAAAAAATCGATGAATAACCTAAAAATAACCCACGAATAACCTAAAAATAACTAGCGAATAAACTGCGAAAAACTAACAAATAACCTAAAAATAACCTACGAATAACCTAAAAATAACCGGGCAATAAACCACGGAAAAACCGAGGAAGGAATAACATAAAAATAACCCACGAATAACCTAAAAATAACTGAGGAATAAACTACGGAAAAAGAGACGAATAACCTAAAAATAACCCACGAATAACTTAAAAATAACCCACGAATAACTAACCAAAAAAAAACCAGCGAATAACCTAAAAATAACCTTACAATAACCCGACAAATAACCTATAAATAACCCACGAATAACCTAAAAAATAACGCGCGAATGAGCAAATGGGTGCCAATAAATACTAAACTTCAGAGTAACACAAGAATAAACCAATAATAATCTAACAATAACCCAAGAATAAATTCCCTAACAAATCATGAATAACACAAAAATAAGCTGAAAATACCTCCCAAGACCTTCAACACTAAACCGTATACCCTCTAAGATAACTAAACGACAAAGCATAACTTATAATCCGAAAAAAATAACAGGATAAAAAATGACAATTACCAGGACAAGCTTTCCTCTTCAATGCCCTCATTCATCCTCTTCGTCTCCTTTCTCTGTTTCTTTGACTTCGTCGGTTGTTCAACGTCTGTCCTATTCATCTCTTATGATTGTGTTCTTGTCGACTCTTCGGCCTGCGTACTCTTCGGATCATCTAACTCCATCGTGTTACGACTTCGAAGATATCAAGCGAAGGAAATATGAAACCCTAGCAGAGCGAACGGCGAAAACCCTAGCAGAAAAATTTCTAAAATGTATTTTCGAAAAGTATTTCTCAGCACTCTAAATGGCGGGATACTCAAAAAGACGCGGGGACATCGGGCCGGGTCAGACTTCAGCGCGGCGTTATTTTTTTTTTTTTTTTTTGATTCCGCATTTCCATGTGACCGAATTTAAATGGACTGCGAACGTAGAGAACTGTCCGGTATCACGAGAGAAAAATTCGCCCCTTTTTTTGGGTGAGCAAGTGACATTTCCATTTCGGTGCGAAAATAAAAAAAAAAGTCCAATCATGAAAATTTCTCAGCGTGGCTACCCTTAACAGATGGTTAACTGCGCAGCGCTGGGCAGATATTATTGAGCAGAAATATAAAGGGAAAATACTTGAATGGGATTGGAAAAAAGACAGCTTTTTTAATTAAAATATGAAGTACAATTTTTTCTGATGCTGAAAAAAAAATTTAAATCTCACTCTTACAAGCTTTAATAATTTCAGAAAAGCGCACAAGCCTTCTCTTTCCAAATGCAAATTGTAAATTTAAAAAATGATCACAAGAAAAAAGAAAAAAAAAAAAAAAAAACACAAACAAGCTTTGATTCTGATAATGTGAGCTTAATTTGGTATGGATCCGGCACTTAATGATGCTCCTGGTTTGCAGCATTGACCCAAACCTTAATGTGCAGATTTCAAGAAGGACATCCAATATCTCTGTCAAAGGGCCAGCCAAACTCTTCTAGGAGAGCCAGCACCACACCATTCGACCAACCGAAGCCAGTCTGCACCACAGAAAACAATTACAAGTTTCCATCAAAACAAGTTGGTCAACAACAGAAAAACAGGAATACAACAATGCAGCTACAGGAATGCAGAGCTATGTGCTGAAATAGTGAAATGTTTTTTGGAGCTTCAAGGACAAGTGATTAGTTTGATCATTTCAAACAGAAGACGATCACCATTCATTCAAAAGAACTAGTCTAGAGGAATTTGTCAAAAGAAAAGCTGAAATTGCAGGAAAATAACTGAAATCTTGCCATATGTAAGAATATAAATAATTGCAAGAAGTTTAGCCTTTTAAAAAGTATAAGATTTAAACTCTCTTTACTGTAGTCAATCTTATCCAATCCTTTAAAGTCAACTTTATGAAGCCTTATTTTACATTTGCTGCATCTTAGAGAGTTGAATAAGGTGTTAAAACTTATTTTGCATAATTTGTTTTTTTTTTCTCTTTGTTCATGATCTATTCATGACATCTTTATTTATTTTTTCTAATGACTTGACATCAATTTTTTCAAGTCTATGGTGTGGCGAACATGTACTAGTAGAATATTACCTGAGGTGCATATTCACCGCCGGCTCCGACCATTCCGCAACCTTCTACATCATATTTCTCATGCATTGCACCAGTGGTGTTGTAAGCAGCAAAATTTGTTCTGATCCATCTTACAGCAATATCCTCAGCCAATATCCGTGCAGCTTTTGAACCAGAATTAGAAAAGCCTTCAATAATCATATGTTGCAAAGGAGACCAACCATTGGGAAAATCCCTGTTCAACAAAAGCTCAATGATTATATGTTACATGAGACGGTAGGGAACCCTGCATGACCAAGATAACTTACCACTGTTGCCCAGAGATTGACAATGAAGTAGAAATTCCAGCAGGTTTTAGCAGACCCGAGTCCTGGAAGCTTTCAAGAATACTTTCCACCATAGTTCTATCTTCACCTAAACCCAAAAAAAATTCTTTTTTGCATCAAGATCAAGTAAATTTTGTGTTCAAGTCAATTTCAATAACCAACCATCACAATCAAAGTGCTTCAAAAGAGGATTTTTTTTAATCAAGTATTAACTTTATAAAGGGTTCAATTTTTTGGCACATGAAACAATCTTTCAAATGAAATTAAGGATGGACGTGCATGCTTAACTATGCTACGCAACTCTAAAGGATTGCTCCATTAGATGTTATTGAAGATTAATTCAAGCAGTAATGTCCAAGGGACGTGGTGCATTAGAATTCCATGCTCAGAAGGTAATATCACATATATAGAAATTGCTTCCCTGGTTGTGCATTTTTTTCCAAGGGTGTGGTGTTATAATAAGTAAACTCAAAAACAGTTCAAAAGCACTAAAAATTTGAGTCAAGTTAAAAAATCAATGCAATTCATTTTTTAGTTGATGTTGAGCTCAAACTTCAATTCATAATTGAGTCTACTAAAAACTAATTTCATATATAAATAAATATATATATATATATATATATGGTTGAAAAGTTGGATCAAAATTTTTATTGGGATTGAATGTTCCAAAAATTTTTTAGTCAAAAATTTTTCCTTTTTTTTATTCCGGGTAGGGTGAGCACTCGAACCAGGCAGCTTGGGATTCTTTAATTTGTCTCCAACCAATGCGCTATGTATTCAAGCACAATTTGAGTCAAGTGGGCACAACACATTTTTTAGATTTTGAATGGAGTCATTCAAGCTCAAAATTGACTCTATAATCTTGCACATGAATCTTGAACATTGGCTTGGGACAATGCACACTTCCAAATGATTACGCGAGGAAAATAACTTCCTCCATATCACAATTTTTGCTGTGCTGAAAAATTACTATGTATAATCTCAATAAATGTTTGCTATTTAACCTTGCAGAATGGACTAATGCAGGATCATTTTTATGAAGCAAAATATAGGAGAAAACATGTGTGTGTGTGTGTGTGTGTGTGTGTGTGTGTTTTATTAAACAATATCACACCCACATAGAGAGGACATGGAATGCCAAACCTGAAGTATGCCTCCAATTCCACACCGGTATGAAGTTTGATGCAAATATTCTATCATTTTGATTCCCAGCTTCAAATTGATGAACATCCTGATCATTTCATAACAAACATTTAGATATTACCTTAAAAGCAAAATACCTAAATCTGAAAATTTAGGTTCCATAGAGCACCTCACAATCTCCAGGTCTAAGCCAGTAGTCAAGCCACTGGTTCATCTCTGCATTCCACAAGATTGATCTCATCGCCAACTGCCTAGCTCTTGAAGCCTGGAGGAATTTTTCAGCGATTTCGAAGTCCCCAAGTTTTTGCGCAAAAAAGGTTATGTCAAGCTCTACCTGTTGCAGAGAGTTGGAGTACATAATCAAATACTTTGATTTGAGGTTGTTCATAAAAAGTTGATGCAAACTTTCTTCCAGGAATTTTAGCCAAACTTCTGACAGCAGATTATATCCTTTTTACAGAATGTTTTGCAATCAGGATGTTTCTTATTGCAAATCAAGTGGTTCATCACTTTATGCAAGCAATATTTCAGATATAATTTGCAGTCAAATATATGAAGAGTTTTCTGGACAATACCTTATACAAGTAGGTGTTCAAGTCAACAGGGATGATCGATGTTGTTGATACTGTGCTCTTGTCAAGCGGGTCGCTGTAACAAAGTGATGGAGACCAAACTGAATGAGAAGGATGATTTTAATTTCTGAAATATTGAGAGTATTCTTGAAAATTAAGACCTTTTATTCTAATGGAGACCAAACTGAATGAGAAGGATGATTTTAATTTCATAAATACTGCTTTTTAGCAGCATACAATAATATAAATGCTAGAGTTGGCTTCAAACGCCATATTAATGTTTGTAATGAAATAGAGGCAATTTAAATAAAATATGTAGAAACTTCTAGATTTTAAGCTATTATTTATGCAAATAGTAACATGAATAATAGTTGACTCACACACTGAATGATATGTGTGTAACATTCTAAGTGTAATGAAATAAAAGACAATGATACAATTTTCTAGAGTGATAACTATTAAGATGGTACGAGAAAAAAAAATTAGAGGTTATGAAGTGAAACCTCAACCAACGGGAGCTGAAGTCCCATCCAGTCTCTGCGGCTGAAGCAACTTCTCGGTAGAATACTTCCTTATCAGAATCATTTAGAAATATGGATGCAGATTCCACATCCTGTATATAAAAATATCAATTTCATAAGCATTTTGGAACAAGTGTAGATATGATGATGTAGTCAGTGATGATTAGCAGAGTGGAGAATCGTAACATACAATCGTTGCGCTTTCAGGTCTAGGTTTATTCCACCTAGCATAATAGCGGCTCAAAGAATGTTCATGTCCATGATGATCTCGAATAGCCACTTTATGAGATCCTAAAAAAATCAAATTTATGCACAGTAAGATTAGAATGGTAATATATGTTTGGATATTAGAAAATAAAAAATTGGGAATTCTTTGTAATATCACAGATTTTAAAGATGCACGGATTCAAACATATCCAGTTCCTTTTGATTAATTGCTTCACTAATTATAGAACAAAATTTTGTGAGAATGGAATTAGAGGCACCAAAGGATTTCTCAAAAAACAAAAGGCAATCCATCATCAGAGGTTATGGAAGAAACTATAGTAATAAAAATTTAATGTAGTACCTGAAATCCAGAAGCTGTGCTCTTTAATTAGTGAAGGAAGGGACTTCCTGACAAATTCCAAATCACCAGTCCTACTATATATCTCCCTTACCATTGAACTCAATAGTGGAGGTTGGCTGCAAAAGATAATGGTACATAAACTTCAATTATGCTTTGTTATTACTTATAAATGTGGATTCAAATTAAAAACAACAGCTGTTTTATTCAACAATAAACCACTGAATAATATATGTCAATTATTTTATTTAGTGGCTAATTATATGAAACAAGAACAAAATGATAATAATTTAGATTTAAATTTAAATTTAGTACTCCACCTGCGATTAGCATAGTATGTCCTTGCACCATTTAGCACATGACCATATATATCTACCAGCCATAAAAGATTGTTCGCAACAGCCTTTGCTGTGTCATACATTTTGCTTGTCAGCAATCCCCTGTTTTTAATCAAAAGAGCAGTCAGATATTCTGTAAATCCCGAAGGCATGTTTAGACTTTATTTCTAAGGACCAAAAAAAAAAAAAAAAAAAAAAAAAAAAAAAAAAAGATGTGAGGAACCAAACCTAATAATCCAGTAAGAATCCCAATAATACACCTCCTTGAACCTCGACCCGGGAATGATCACCGGCTCCGGCAAGGGAAGCAGAGTGTGCCGATCCGGGTATTTCTTTACATTCTCGGAAACTCGCCTACTCAGATTCTTCCATAGCGAATGCACTTCGAGAGCCCAAACCCTAGCTTTAGGATTCAACACTTTGGGCAAAAACCCCTCCGGTTCCGACACGAAATCCTTAGGCTCCGTGTACACCAAATCGTCGCCGGCATCCCCAAAATACGCTTTCAAAAACTCATTCAAGTCTTTTGTCGGGATGATTCCGTTAATCCTAGGGAGTCTCGAGAAGGCGACTTCCGTCAAGCCGAAGTCTTTTTTGAGAGGGAGATCCACGTAGGGCTTTGGGTCAAAGGATTTGGGGCCTAGGGTTTTTAGGGCTTCAGATTGTAGGAGTTGGAGGAAGGAGAGGAGAGGGGTTGTAGGAAACGTTGGACCGCCGTCGGTGCAGTGGGAGGCGGAGGAAATTGACATGACGAGAAGAGACGAGAAGAGAAATGTGCAGAAATGAATAGACTGAAAAGACATTTTAAGAAGTAGAGGCTTTTTAACGGTCATACTTACTCTGTACAGTTTGGTAATCGGATTTTTGGTGTTGTATATATACAGGTGCTGCGGCCCTGGCGGGAAAGATGGATTTGGTCAGCCGGCAGCTAAATTAACTTCTAGTTAAATAAAAATTGGTATTTTAATTTATATATAAGGTGCTAAGAATATAATTAAAGGGAATAAAATTAATTTAAAATGATTTCTGTTTTTTGGGGGTATAAAGGACTTGATCAAGTCTCTTTGAGCTGAAAATTGTGAGCCTGAGGGAGAGAATTTGAGGAGAATTCTTAAAGAAATTTAACGGGGCATTTTTTTAATAGGATTTTGGTCAGGATTTGATGTAGATCCTGGCAAGCATGGAAAAAAGAAAAGTGCTCTGTTAAATCTAATTTTCTTCGTCATTTTGACGTAAACTTGATTTTATTAAATCTGATCAAATGGTGGATGGCTTAGGAAGAAAACGCACTATAAACTATTTCACTATTTCGCTGGTGACTTCAAAAGTGATTGCCTCAATGTCTCACTAGGAGAAGAAAAAAAAAAGGTACGAAGGAGAAGGCAATGGAATGAAACCAATCTATACTAGGGCTCTACATGGGAAGTTTTCAATTGATAAGAAAGGCATTGGAAACGAGGTTAATGTGGGTACGAAATGGAGCATTGAGGAAGTAGATGATTATGCATTGGGTTAAGGACTTCCTTAAAAAAAGTGGGCAAAAAGTTATTTACTACCAAGTGGCAATATAAGATGATTGAGGTGCAGAAGGGGAGGAAAGTTGCAATAGATTTTAGGTTCTTAAACCATTTGATTTTTATTCAGTATAGAATTTTTTAAAACTATTTTAGATTTCAAAAACAAAATGAAAAATTACTTAATCAAATTTAAGTGGATTTAATCTTAACTAAACCAGATGTTATTTTGGATTTGAGAGTATCAGAATTTGATAAATTTGAATTTCTCAGGTTCCCTAAATCCTTTTTAAATTAAATCATCTTTGCATCCTAACACCAATTAATGTGAGATTTTGATGAACCAATGAGATTATATATATATATATA
>NW_018164816.1:1008941-1025355 GCF_001263595.1 Phalaenopsis equestris
TATATATATATACACTCAACAGCTGTTGATCTCGTATTTATAAAAAAGATGTTGACATTCTTTAAAATTCGCTCATTGGTAAGTCCAAACTTAACGACAACTTAATAGCCTTTAACTGATGGTTGTAACTATCTCAAGGTTGATCCATCCACTCACCCAATGTCTGGGCTCTTAGATGGGTCGGTAGTTATTCTTCTTGACAAATGGGCTCTTTGATAGGTCATCATAATTTATCACGCCATATCCTATGACATGGTAATATTTCATATAATATTTAGTTAATATATCATTTCTGCTTATCATGAAGTAATTGAACCTCACTAATCAAATTTTTCGACTCACATGCCACATTTATGTTTTTCTCTTCGTGTTCTTTCCACTTCCATGCAAAGAGAAAATTGAGGTTTAACAGAATGGTTTATAACCCTTCTATTTTTAGGTTAATGTGAGAGCTAAAACCTTTGCTTCATTTATCATTGTGTAGCCTTTGTTAACATGAAGACCTAGTTTATTTTCTTTGCTTCACTATAATACACGTCCTCCTAACTTCCCAAGGTTAGCATCCTGATCTTCCAAAGGTTAGCATTTTGATCTCAACAAATAATTTCTCATGAGTGATCCTTTAAGTAGTTAAATGCTAAACAAAATTCTCATACCAACTACCATTAACGAATAATCAAAGCCCCGAGAGTTACCAACAACACTCTCTTCTCACCAACCTCATCATGTTATGCTGAGACCAGTAAAAGCGCCAATGAATCATGATTGTTAATATTGTAAAAAAGATAACATCCAAGCACATTTTCTTATCATCACTGAGTTGTAAGCTCAATAGAAATTCTATGAATTTTTTTTCATTGCATGCCAAAGAAGGATTAGTATGCCTTTACCTAGACACTAAGTTTTATATAGGTGTAGCAGTATAAAACTCGGTGTCAAGTCTTTAGATCCACTTAGGCTATTATAATTTTTTTTTTGCAAAAAGTTTAGTCTTTTCCAATAACTCACTAATCAAGGTTTTGGTCCTTTTCGCATAGCTGATTTTCACTTGCATTAATTGGATTCCTTTGATACAGCCCCCTTAGCAAGATAAGTTACCATATCCAAAAAAAAAAAAAACCTTTCTACTAGGAATTAACACTTTCCTGTCATCCTATAAACAAGCTCCTGTGATAGCTATTAAGTGTTTCATCATTGACATTTATAAATATTCATTGTGATCTATTCTCTACTATATCTATTAATATCATCTCGGTACTATCTTATATTGACTTAAGATAGATAACACAAAATTCATTGGCTTTAGTGTTGTTGGCTTTAGTCCCACTTATCCACCCACCTACTTTAGAGATGATAGTTATTTAAGCTCTAGTACCCAAAATTGTTGTGAATCCAACGAAAATTATGTAAGTATACATATCGCTCATGTAATATATAAATGGGTGGTGAGAGCAGTTGCTGCCCTTGGATTGATTCCGACGACTGTCGATTTTGGCGGGGATCAACGATCATGATTTTCCCAATGGTTGGAGTTTCTATGGATCACCAGCAATGAAATAGTGCATCAACTCGCAGGTGAATCCCAGGAAGAAAGCCACGAATTTTTGGTGTTGCTTAGGGCGTGGCCACGACAACATCAGGGGTGACCATGCCTGGAAACATTTTGGGATGGCTATGCCCAAATATAGCGTGACCATGCCTAGGAAATTTTAACCATGGTTATGCCCAAACCGGCATGGTCATGCCCAAACCAGCATGGTCACGCCAGTCCAAGGGTAGCAGGACACATGAGCATGCTCACACATGAAGAAGCGCATGGGCACGTGCGGGCGCACACGAGCCTATGCGCAGTCGTGTTTGCACCCTCATGGGCATGCGAGCTCTTGTGTGGGTTCGAGCATGAGCGTGAGGAGTGTGTACAGGTGATCTTGATCAAAAAGACAACATTGGCTCACCCTAGCAGAGTAAAACTCAAGGATTTCAATTATAGGGTGGATTTAGGCTAAAATGACTTCAAGGTAAGTTAGTTGAGGTTAAAGTGTCAATCCAACCGCACTAAAATTGAAGTTCTTGATGATAGCTCAAATGAACTTCAAACTGGTCAATTTTGATGCTCTTAAATTTGTTAGAATAAATTTTGTATTTGAGTTTATTTTGAGTTTGAATGAAGGGTTTCCCAAAAGTAAGGTTAACAGGTAGCCTCATCATCTCCTCCAAGTATGATAACATGACATCCATAATATTGATCGACTAAACCTGAGTAGGTTCGTTGATGTTTCTTTTGGCTGGTGCCTTTCCCTATCACTATGTCATTACCTTGAGCAATGCAAACTCTTTAACTTCCTAGCTATGATTAGCTTTTCAATAGAATTTTGGAGGTATCAACATTCTTCTATATTTGTGATTAATGTGTGATGCACAAAATTTCTTTGGATCTCAGCGATATCCTTCCATCTTCATTGGTGATACATTTTTTAAGGAATAGTTTATACTAAATTACTTCTAATACTTCAACCATAGAGATAGAAGTAGTGTGGGTCGAGGAAGTTTGTGGGTTTGTGGTGGTTGCCTCCTTTTGTAGCATTGGTTGGCTTGTCACATGAGATACGATCGGTGACCCTTTTCTAGCAATAAGGGGAGAATCATATTGTTCGACAGATATATAGTCGTTAGCAAGTTTTAGCAGTTCAACCAATGTCTTGGGCTACTACAAGCATAAAGAGAAGCGTAATGGGGCTTTCATGTCCTTGTGCCAGTGTGGCATGAGCGATCATAGGTTCAAGGTGTCAAACATCTAGGTTTTTCCTTAGAAGTGGGTTCTGAACCCTCACAAGGATTCACGTTGTCCTTGGCGCAGTTGTAGAAGAGCTTTACAAATTCTCTGGGCCTTTTGTGAGCTAGAAAATTTAGTTACGAACATTCTCATGGAATTTGTGTATGAGGTAAAAACTCTTGTTTGTAGACCGTTGAGCCAATAGAAAGCGGGCTCACTAAGTGTCGTGAAGATTAGGTTACACTAGAGTGCATTGCTTTTTCTCAATAAACATACAATCAACTCAAAATAGGCAATGTGGTCGGTCATATCCAAACATCTCCAATAGAAGTCTAAGGTTGGGACCTTAAAATGCTTCCAGGGCTCAAGTTCAAATATTTGTCAGGAGAAAGCATTTTTCGGTGGTATGAGTGGGGGTGCTTCTACATGTTCATATCTCCGATGGTCGAGTGGCACATAACCCATGTCGTCCGGGTTGTTTGTGTCTTGATCTGCTTTGGGGGTTCTTTCATTGTATAAGGTTGTCGTCATTCGCGGGTGACAGGATGTTGCTAGTTTTTGCAGCTACACTCTCTCAGTGGTTAGAGTGTTTGTGATTACCTCTATCATGTGCTCTTTGAGATTGTTGATATGTTGAGTCACAAATTGATGGGTCGAGGAGATGCTATTGATTATTTCCTGAGGTTGGGGTTTTTCTCATTGAATTACACCTTATTTTATTTGCATCATGATTCGCGCTCATGCACCTTTCTGGTTGTTGAACTCAAATCTGTCTGTGAATCACACCTAAAAAGTAGAACATAAGGAGAACTAAAAGAAAGAAAATACAAAAAGCAAGAATCTCGGGAAAGGAAAATTAATAATCCTCTCTTGGCCTTTCAAAAAAGTCCCCATTTACTCTTTATTGTTTCTATATTTATAGTAAATAAAATTTACATTATAAATGTCGATAATGCTCTTAAGTTCTTTATTGTATGTCATTTTTAGTAACTATCAAAATTGCCATTATTTTCATCAAACCATTTCTTATCAGATCGTCATTTCGCTCACTTCTATGCTAACGAGTGTTCATTTGCTTATTCGATTGACTTTCTTGCCTTGATCGACCATATAATTTCTCTGTGGTGGTTCGAAGCTCATTATGCTCACTGGGGTTGATTCTTCGACAAGTGTATTGTCCATGGTTGTCAGATCTGATTCAACATATTTTGATAATATATGTGTGTGTGAGAGAGAGAGAGAGAGAGAGAGGTGTTGCCGGCAAAGTTATAATAATATCACCAACTTGACAAAAAGAAATTGTTTGCATCTTTAGGTTATGATGTAAATTGACAAGTGTGAAGCTTTTCTCAAATAGTGTGGCTTATTTGATTTCACGTTGAGCCAACATAAATCCCAAAAGTACAAGTGATATTTGTCTCAAAATTGAATTATTCGCAGCAACATCTTTTTATACTAAATATCTAATAAATATCATTGTTTTAAACAATTGGGTATAAAGTGGGGCTATTTTTATGAATTTTATCATTTCACAAATAAAAATATGATTATAAATTAGATATATAAAAATAAATTTAATTTAAATATCCAAAATTCTTGATCATATAATTCATTCTCTAGCTCTAAAATTATATAGAGATGATCATATAAAATCAGCAAAAAGTGTGATGTAAAATGGTGCATTACCAGACATGAGCATAGAGATGCAACATGATTAGCAAGCTCTTCTGGAAAATAATTAATGAAGCAGAAGTCTAGGCTTCGATATTGTAGAAAAGGTGAAGATTAGATTTCATAAAACTCAACTAGGGCTGTTAACACGGCTCGTTGTTCGCGAACAGCTCGTGTTCGACTCGTTAAAAAGCTCGTGTTCAGCTCGTTCGCTAAGTTAACGAGCCGAACACGAACAACATGAACAAAGTTTTGCTCGTTCATGTTTGACTCGTTTTGACTCGAAATACTACTAATCAATTACATCTATATTAATATCCATATATATAATATATATATAAAAATATATTTATTTAAAATATATATAAAATATATAATCAATTATAAGTTTTAATTAAGAAAATAAAATAAAAATTATTAAATTAAATTCAAATGATGTTTTAATATAAACAATAGTTTATAAATTTTGCCCCAATATTTAAAATCTTATGACTACGCGATTAGGGTTGTCAAAAATACTCTTTGTTCGTGAACGGCTCGTTAAGCAAACGAGCCAAACACGAACACACTTTTTGAGCTCGAAATAAAAACGAGCCGAACACGAGTGAGCTTGGCTCGTTTACACCCCTAAACTCAACTATTCTTAAAGTAAGAAGCAAATAATATTTCATTCGTGTTTTATTAAAAAATATTTAATTTCAGCTAAAATTTAGTAATTTATTAATTTATATTAATAATATTATTAATAATCTAATTTAATTTCAATGAAAATAATATTCATGTAAGAAAAAATGTTTCCAATCATTGGTAGCATGTAAAATGAAAAAACTAAACTCAATGACCAACATTTAGCCCAATTACATCATTTGTCCTTCCACATAATAATTATGATATTTTAGCTTACTCATTCAACAGGCAAATTCTTGGAGAGAACTTGCAGGCATTAAAACTCTCTTCCTGCACATTTTTGTCGGGCTTGTCTTCAACTGTTGAAACACGGAAAAAGGGTATTTATGCATTATGAAACAGTGGGACTCTAAATTATGACTTGTTAATGTTTTGTATTCTTATCCATCGGGAGACTTGATGGAAAGAAAAACATAGAAAATTCCAAATATTAGCAAGATTATTGTTCTTATCATTATGCTAAGTTGATGATTATGTAGTGAAGTTCTCCATGTGGCATCACTTGCTCCCACTTCGTGACGATATTAGGTGAGGTGAATGCAGGTGCGGATTGGTGGTATTTGTGATGGTATTGTGGCAATACCATCATATCAGGATCCTCATCTAGGTTCTCTGCACGTACTAATGGCTCTACCACCATGGCTTTTTTTTTTGACCGAGCATGAAGAAGGCTGATGCAAACAGGGATTATAAGTTCAAGAAAATTAGTTGATTAAATTCAGCATTTTATTTTATTTTTTTCATTATTTTAAGTAGTCTCTGAAAGAATAAATAGATGATAAGCATCTCATGTAAGAGATGTACGTAAGTATTTTCTATGTGCTGGCTTGGGTCATAAATTTATTTCACGGCCAAAATTAGATTAATATGCTTGTATTTTAGAGTTGATTTCCAGCAAATGAAATATAGTCATTGTTTCTACTCAAATTCAACAAATAAAAAAGCAAAGAGCCGTGTGTTTGTATGATTGATTCAAGTTGCATGCCTTTTTTCCCTCAGTCAAGGTAATGAAGTCATTGAGAAATTCAATGATTGGGTGATTGTGAAGTGTTGACCTCATTTTTTGGTTACATGTAGCTTCCGGAGTTATATGGAGCTTATGAAAAGGTCATAGTGCTTCTGAACCCTAAGAGACAAGCTTTTGGCCTTCCTTGGACTAGGCGTAGCCATGCCAGTTTTGCCTGGTGTGCTCACTTCCCCTTTATCTCTATCACCAATCTGTGGCCTCATTCCAGGAATCAGCCTTGGGACATCCCAACCGTCAATTCAATCGGACGGCTGAGAACATCCAACAACCATGAACAGTTGCGGAAACCACTTAAGTAATACATACCGTCGATCTCCTATTTGATCGATGACCCAGTACAGCTGTCGTCGCCGCATATAAACGACCGTTGCTCGTCCCTGCTAAGGAATCAAGTGAAAAAAATCCAGCATAAAAGGAATCAAGTGAAGAGTGCCTCGAACCCAGTGAATGCTTCTTCTTCTTGAAGTGCCCTCTTCAGTTTTCGTTCTTTGATCTCTGGTCAACCGCCACTTTGTAAGTATTTCCTCTCCTTTGTTTAATATTAAGTGATTTAATTTCAAGTATTTAATTTAAAAATCTAAGTCTAACTTAACTCAATAGCCTTGGATTAGGCTTGGGTTTGCGTATGACCCAGGTCGACCCTAACCCGACTTAAGCCTAATCCCTAAAAAAACTTAACCCAAACCCTAAAACCTAACCCAGGTCTAAGACAACCCAAAACTAATCCAACATAGACCCAAACAGCTTAGGTTTAGCCCATCCTAATCCAAACTATAAAAGCTAACCCATGTATGACCCAACCCAGCTTAAGTCTAGCCCAACCTAACTCAAACCGTAAAACCTAACAAAAGTTTTACCCAACCCAAACCTAACCCAACCTAGACCCGACTCAGCTCAGGTTTAGCAAAACCTAACCCAGACCCTAAAACCTAACCCAAGTCTGAACCAACCCAGACTTGACCCAGCTCAGGTCTACCCTAACCTAACCTAAACCCTAAAATCTAACCCAGGTTTGACCCAACCCATACCCGACCCAGCTCATGTCTAGTGCAACCTTAACCAAACCCTAAAACCTAACCCAGGTCTGAGCCAACCCAAACCTAACCCAAATTAGCCCAACTTAGCTCAAGTTTAGTCCAGCCTAACCCAGATAACCCAAAACACCTTGAAACTTCCCAAAACACACAAATGACCTAAAACACTCTGAAACTACCCAAAAGATCCAAAACACTTCAAAACTACTCAAATGACCCAAAATACCCCAATACTATCAAAATGACCCAAAACACCTCAGAACTATCATAATGACTTGAAATACCTTAAAATCGCCGAAACACCTAGAATTGACTCGAATCACCCAAAACAAAAATAATCAAAAACAGTCGACCCAATTTAAACTTGAATTGTCATGATTCAAACCAAGTCTAATCCAAGGCTATAGTTATGTTATTTCATGCATATCTCCATTTCTGTTACGTTATTGCATGTCTTTCATGTTATATTGCATGTTTTATTATTGTTTTCATATTTAAATACAAACAAGAACAACAAACAATGAAAAATAAGAAAACAAAACCAAAACAAAAGGCGGGAGCTCCACTTTATGTGGTTTTGTTCTGAAACAAAAATAAAAACATAAAAATAACAAACTTCAAAACTTAGAAAACCTTAATTATCCAACATGACTGACAAGGTCTAGGAAATAAAACAAAGAATTAATTGAATATTAAGCTTCAAATTATAATTAAAATACACCAAGATACAGAACGAGAGTCAATCCTAAGAAGATTTGGCATGAACTCTAGGTTAGCTAACTTAGACACCAAACACCTACCCAAAATTAGTCTAAGTATAGAAACCAATATTAGTTTAGGTACCCTAGTTAGCTCTAAGGGCTACAAACTATAAAACCAAAAGACCTACCAGCTGAAGCTAGAGGGAATACCCTGGAAGGATGTAACCCATGGTTATGAACAAAGTTATTTCGGAATACTTGAAGTTTATGAATCCTCTGAGTTATAACATTTAAGGAAGATTTTTGGTTATGAGGTTGGTTGTAATGGATGAATATGAATATGTTTGGAATGACAGAAAACCATGGGCATCTTGACCTTGTACGTTATTCTCGTGGTCTAGGTCAGTCCACCTATTACGATTCCTTATAGAGTTTAAGGTTTCATTCTCCATCTAGAAATAATTCTTACTCAACTCTATTCATATTTTAGGGTTCCTAATTACTTATATCAGTCAAATCAAGTGTTCCTGATTGATCTCTTGACCAAACCTGGTCAATTTAAATTCACCATCTTAAGCTTTCTAAATCACTTTCCATCACGTATAGCCCTCTATCTGGCCCGCTTTGTTTAGTAAGTCTCATTCATTTAAAATCCTCCCTTCCAAAACTTATTCTTGAAGAAATTGGTTTATCATATTAATTGAGAGTTTTTTTTAGGGAACTATGATGGATTGCCCTTGTAGAAAATGAGGTTCCTAGAATTAAATCTAATCTTACAGTTGTGAGGAAAATTCTGATTCAACATACCCATAAAGATTTCATCATCCGGATGATTATGTTTATTTTAAGGCAATATTTATATCCTTTGGGATGATATATTACTCTTTGAATGTCGTATCTAATCATTCGGATAGAAGACTTCTGAGGTCTTCGGTGTCCATGTTGAAAAAACCTGACCCTAAAGTTGCTTGCATATTTGGAACTTATCAAATTTGGAAGAGCCAAAAGCCTCATATATGAGCCGTATGAAGTCACTTTTATTTTTTATTTTGTATTTTTAAATTTTATTTTACTTTTTTTCTATTTTAGCTTGAAATAATATATGTTTGCTAAGTTAAAATAAAATAAAGCTATTTTTAAAAACAATAAAAATATCTTTGGTTTTAAAACATATTAATTTGTTTTAGAAAATAATTTAAGAATATGTAAAATTACACTAAACAAATAAATATTTTAAAAAAAAGGAAAAAAAAATAAAAAAAATAAAAGATAAAATTGATCCCAAATAAGCAATTAGATATTATCTTTACTTGGTTATTGCTTCTAAACTATTCATATTCTTGCAAACTAAAGAACTTCAATCATCTTGCCAGCTCTTTATTTGGTTGAGGATACTAAGAGGAGAGAAAGAGAAACTAAAATATTGATCTACTTTGTTTGCTAATAAATCTTTCTTAAAGGTGCCTCCAGTTGGTGGGAAAAATGATGATAATTTAAGGATTTTCTACCTATTTAATAGATTGCATAAGAGGGGATAAGAAAAGAGATTCAATAAGGTAGCACTAATTCATCTAAACTAGTTTGAAAATTCTTATGAGAATCCAAGTCATCAACGATAAGTTAAGTTAAGTCAAATGGAAAATCTTAGTATAATCAATCTCTTAAATGACCAAGCTCTATAAAGTTAATTATGTTATAGGAAACATTACACTTTCAAATATTGATGACATGTTGAAAATTTAGTTTGTCCAAGTTAATATCAATGAAGATTAAGATTTAAAACTTGTTATCTTAATATGATAGTTCGTACTTTGAAACTAGTCAGTTCATAAGTTAAATGTTGAATCACTATAAACAAGTAAATGAGCTATTTTCATACACATAAAATCTATATGAAAATAAATAATAAATCACTAAAGACTCTAGAAGTACGAAAGGCACAAAGTGGTAATTGGTGGAGATGGGAATATGAAATAAGAAAAAATAACATATTTACAATTTTAGGTAATTTATATCCTATGTTATTGTTGATCTCAATTTTGGTCAATTCAATCCATTAAGGCCCCTATCCCCTTTCTCCTAATATTAGTTCTTTTCTCTAGTACCCATAAGAGGCTTGTTGTTCCTTGTTTGACTAGCTCAATCATTTTATCATAGTCCTAAGTGAGCTCTACTTGGCCCTAGCTCACCTTATATAGTTGGGAGTCCATTGATAAGTTTATTTTGAAATTTGGAAAGCCAAGTTTAATTTGGGCATATGTTTATCTCAATCCATATGGTTGCTTATGAAGATTCCTTGGCTAAAAATAAACTCAAAATTGTATTAATCTTAAAAAGAAACAAAACTTAAGTTAAATTAAACCATATATATAATTAACTAAACCACATTTAATTTGAGTTAATGGTAAGGTAAACCTAAAACTAATCAGACTCATGCTTTTGTTGATTAAGTCTAATCAAACCAAATGCAATTCAACCTAACCTAAACCTAAAGCCAAATAAAACTAAAACATAGCTTAACCGAACACAAAACTATGCTAAACTTAAATCTTCATTAAATCATACATGATAGAAACAAACTAAATTTAAACTTAATCTAAAACAAAGCTATAAAAATAACTTGAATTTGACTTAAACTGAAGTCTAACCTAAAGTTTAAATGCGACTAAATTGAATTAAAACAAATTAATTACAAACAATCAAATTTGAGCTAATTTTAATTCAAATGTAATGTAAACCTAAACCTAAAATTAAACTTATCCTAAAAACCTAACCAATCCTATAAACTAATCAAGGTTAACTTAACTTAAGATTAATCAAATCTAACCTAACTAGAACTTAATTTAAAACTTATAAATTTATTTGAAGTTAAAGCTAAACCTAATCCAGACCTAAAATCAGAATAATATAACCTAAAGTTTAGCTTAGACAAATTGAACCTAAAGCTAAATGAACAAAATATGATCTAATATATAGTTAATGCAAATAAAGAACAACTAACTTCAATATAACCTACACCTAAATTCAAGTCTGATATAATTTATGCTTAAACCATTTTGTACTATCTTAACTCATTCAAATTTAACCTAATATAAACCTTGTTAAAATTTTTTCATTAACTTCAATGAAGACTAAACCCCTAATGGAGCATGATTAATCCCATGGTAACTTAGGATCAAGACTGATCTGGGCAACTAGGACTTATGATATACAAAAAATATATGCATTTTTAGACTTATATTTTATACTAATTTTTGGTGATATTGCACTTTAATGGAAGGTATTTTTCATGTTTTCTTGCAAGTTGTTGATTTTTAGGACTTGGAGCAAAAATGAAACAAAAAGGAGAAATTTGGAGTAGGATGAAATTTGGAGTCAAAATGGAGAATATGAAAATTTGCTCAGCGCCGGCGGCGCCTTTTGATAGAGAGCAGTGAATTAAATAGAAGACCACTGGCGCCGACGATAATAGAATGGGCGTCGACGGTGCCAATGTCAGTGCAGACCCTATTTCTAGAAGATTCGACGAATTTAAACGCTTTTTGAAGATTTTTTGGATGCACCTGTTGGAGAACCGACTCTAGGCTTTATTTGGGGCCAAAATTGATAAAAAAAAGTGACTCTTCCTGACTTCCCATTGCCAAAAATTCAACCTCCTATGCACCACACATTCTCCATTTCATTCTAAAACCATTTAGAGTTCATTATTCTTAAAATTTAGAGCATTTGTGGTGAGATTAATTGTGAATTCTTCTCTAAGAGTTGTTGTAGAAGGAGAAAAGTGAGAGATTTCTTCTTCCTACATTTCTTAGGAGAGGCTACAAGGGATTTTTTTTGAGAAAGAGTTTCAGATAAGTGTTGTTTGTTTAATAGTGTTGTATGAACTTTCTTTTATATATAAAATTTGTGTTTTGTTGTATCTTTCTTATGAAGTATGTATTGTATCTTTCTCATGAAGTCTGAGTAGTTTCCTTTTATCTTTCTCTCAACTTTGAGATATGGTGAATTGAAGAAGATAATATGGATGTGTCAATGTTAAAATATAAAATAAATTATGATGGTTTTTCAACTCCAAACTTAATTTACTTTTCAATCTGATCAATTGAATTATTAAAATTTGTTGTAAAACATATGATCCGGGATGGAGTATAAGTTCTACAGCAGAGTGAGGATCACATTTGATTCCATGAAGGAGAATTTTGCTTACAGAATTAAGTGCAAATAAATATGAGAAATATATATTGTTGGGTGTAGAGTTGGAAATTTTAGGGTGACAGACTAAAAATCTTTAATTCAGACTTAGTGTTTAAGAACTAAAGCGAGAGTTAGCCTTCAGGGGAAGGGAAGTGGGAGCTCTGGAGTGGGAGCCAGTATCCTCCTAGCCTTGCCACAGATTTAGGGACTAACCTTGGGATTAGCCAATGATTTTCTATAATACTGTATGAGGGTAGAAAATTAAAACTGCTCCTATTTAGCACAATACATATTCTAATCATTTATCTCATCTCATTTTACCAAAATCTCATTGTAATGAGAAAGATGCTTTTTCACATAAGAAATTTTTATCACATAAAAAATAGTTTAATAGTATAGATTAATAGTTTAATAGTTTAGTAGTTACCGTTTTAATTTTGCATTTCAGTTTTGCTAGTAGTTAAATAATTTAGTTCTTATAATATCTCAACATTCAAAATTAGTGAAAGTAATTTCATTTTACTTTCTATGAATTTCCTAGTTAATTATCATTTCAAATTTAACCCTTCCCTGTGAGATCGATATTTGGGGCGTAAATAGAAAGTCATTTATTACTTAATAATATTATGTATACTTGTGTAGAATCCCAACATTAATTTCTTAAATTTCTTAATTATATATAGAGCATCAAGTTAGAGCATCAAGTTGAGCATCAAGTTTTTGGCACCGTACATAGCAGAGTTAACTTTATAATTTTTACACAACTATATTTCTTGTGGACCAAATTTTTGGCGCTGTTGCCGGGGAAGGTAACGGTAAATTAAATAGATTTAGTAAATTAGAAAATTTATATATATGTATGTATATTATATATGTATGTATATATGTGTATATATATATATATATATACCCACACGAGCATTTACACGTTAATGAACATTTACATCATATCACACTGTAAGTAAAAAAATGTGTGCAAATCTATAAATAGGATGATGTTTTTTATGTAAGAGAACTCATGTTAATTGAGCTTTCTAGCCATTTAGATATCATACTCCTCTTTTCTTGCAACAATTTGTTTAAATATATAAAATGGGTTCGAGAACCCGATGCATAATTCCACTTTACCGCAATCGCTGTATCACTCATTCTTTTCTTTCTCTCTCTTTCAATTTCTAAGATTTATTTCTTCGATATGATCTACACGATAAAATTTGATTCAACACATAATTCTCATGAAAATACTCATTGTTTATATTTAATAGATGGCCGAAGATACTCTTTATTTTTAGAATGACTTGAGAAAGCACCCACTGAAGATCCTAACTTATATATTACTAGTTTTCTTGAAATATGTGCTGTTTTTAAATATGACGGAGTATCTAATGATGTTGTTAGGCTTAGAATTTTTCTTTTTTCACTAAAAGATAAAGTTAAAGCTTGGTTAAATTCATTATCACCTTGATCTATCAGAACTTGGGGAGAACTATCAAAAAAATTTTTGGCTAAAAATTTTTCACCATAAAAAACTGCTAAGCTTAGAAATGATATTACATCTTTTTGTCAGTTTGAAGGAGAATCAATATATGAAGCTTGGGAAAGATTTAAAGTTCTTCTTAGAAAATGTCTACACCATGCTTTACCAGATTTGTTAATAATTCAAACATTTTACAATGGATTAGTAGAACCATCTAGATCTATTATAGATGCTGCTGTAGGTGGATCACTAATATCAAAATCTTTTGATGAAACATACTCTTTAATAGAAGAAATGTCTACTAACAATTTTTAATGGCCCTCTGAAAGGGTAAATCTTAAGAGAATGGCTAATATTCATGACTCTGATGTAATGTCTATTTTGGCATCTCAAATTACTACTATTTTGAAAAAGATTGATCAAATTGGAGTGAACTATTCTCAAATACCCCCAGTATTAGAGGAAAATTTATTAGGACAGATAATTGATACTCAATCATCTTATGAAACTTTGAATGCTATAAATAATCAAAATAACAATCCCTATTATAATTATTATAACCCTGGATGGAAAAATCACTCTAATTTTAGTTGGAATAATTATAACAATTTGGTTGAATCCCTCTGAAATTTGAACAACCAAGGAAATCCTAATTATCGACCTTATTATCCTCCTAGATTTAACTCTAACCCTAACCCACAAGTTAAGGAAAAGAAGTTGACGATGGAAGAAGTAGTGTTGAATATAGGAAATCAAATACAAAATCAAGGGACTACTATTAAAAATATTAAAAATCAATTAGGACACATTGCTATTGCACTTAGTAACAGACCTTCAAAAATTCTTCTGAGTACTGTGGAAGTTAATCCAAAAGATCAAAATAAGGGGAAAATTAAAGCTATTCAATTACAAAGTGGAAAAGAAGTTGAAATAAGAATCCAAAGAGAAACTGGAATTGATGAAGAGAAGGAAGAAATGGAAAATGACCACAATGAAAATGAACAAACACAAGTTCCCTTAAAAAAACCATTACCTTTGTTTCCTCAACGACTAAAGCAGAAGAATAAAGATAAATAATTTACAAAATTTTTGGAAATCCTTAAGAAATTAATGATAAACATTCCTTTCATTGAAGCTTTAGAACAAATGCCAAGTTATGTGAAATTTATGAAGGATATACTAAAAAAGAAAAGAAAGTTTACAGACACGAGGCTGTTGCACTAAGTGAACAGTGTAGCACTATTATTCAGGAAAAACATCCTGAAAATTAACCCTGGTAGTTTTACTACACCTTGTGCTATTAGTGAAAAGTTTTTTTAGAAAAGTCTTATGTGATTTAGGAGCGAGTATCAATCTTATGCCTCTATCGTTTTTTAAACGCTTAGATTTGGGAGAGATTTCCCCTACTAATTTAACTCTTCAGTTAGTTAATCGATCAATAACTTATCGAAAAGGAGTTATAGAATATTTATTAGCTAAAGTGGATAAATTTATTTTCCTTCTAGACTTTATAATATTGGATATGGAGGAAGAGGATATGGAGGAAGATAATAAAGAAATTCCTATTATTTTGGGAAGACCATTTCTTGTAACAGGGAGAGCTGTAATAGATGTGCAAAAAAGAGAATTAATAATGAGAGTTAATGATCAAGAAGTAACATTTAATATTGCAAAATTTATAAAATATCCTACAATAGAAAAAGATAATGAATGTTTCAGGATGGAAGTTATGGATTATCTGAGTAATAAGCAATTTAAGGATAAGTTTGAAGATAAATTAAGGCGAGGAGAATTTTTTGAGAATGAAGACAAAATAAAAGAAGAAGATTTAGATTATAAGAAGATTTAGATTATTAGATTATATTCAGGACAAATTTGAAACTTTAGATTTGTTGAAAAATGATAATAAAAATTTTATTTCTTCAAGGATGCACCTATAATAAAATGATTTGTTGTAGGTTTCCTTGGTTGTTCAAAAACAATTTGAATTATTGAAAGAAAAATATTATTATAGAAACTTTTAAAGCGCATCCTTAAATTTTATTATAGGTGCATTCAACAAATTCTTTTTAATGCATTCAATAAATCTTTTTAATAACATAATCACCAGCATCACATAAATTCTTTTTAAAGCGCATGAACTTGAACTAAAAATATTACCTGCCCATTTAAAATATGTGTTTTTAGGAGATTCTTCTATATTGCCTGTTATTGTATCTTCTAAATAAACTGAAATTCAAGAACAAAAATTAATAGAGATGCTGAAAAGATATAAAAAGGCTTTTGGATGGACTTTAGCAGATATTAAATGAATTATTCCTTCAATTTGTATACACAGAATTCTATTAGATGATCATCATGAACCAAAACCTGATCCTCAATGGAATCAAAAGTTGATCCTCAGAAGAGATTAAACCCTATAATGAAAAAAAATGTTAAAAAAGAAATCTTAAAATGGTTGTTTTCGTTCGTTTTTCTCTCTTTTATTTTAGAAGGAGTCGTCAGCTTGTCGATCGTCGTATACTTCCCATATTCGAATAAATCATCTCCCTCTCGAATCAGATCAATAATTCAAAAAGGAGAGGAACAAAATAAAAAGGGACATACGACAAAACGACAAACAAGAGAAAACACAAAACGTCAAGAGCCTACGTGCGGTAAACCTCGCAAGGATATGTTAAGAGTGTCGGTCCAAATAAGATCGGGCGAAAGCACCTTAAACCGATATCCACGAAAGAATACCTACGTAGACTACCCATAACCAGAGATTCAGGTGTAGGTGCCTGTTCTGGGGTCAAGAGCACTCCCAAGGGGACGTATCCCACTTGGTTAATTACATCTTGGGGGGTA
>NW_018164816.1:1025550-1026638 GCF_001263595.1 Phalaenopsis equestris
AAAATTGATCCGATAATTTCAATTTTCTCATTGAATCAGTTCAATACTTCTGATTCATAATTGATCCGATAATTTCAATTTTCTCATTGAATCAGTTCAATACTTCTGATTCATAATTGATCCGATAATTTCAATTTTCACATCAAATCAGTTCACATTCTTCAAGAATTGATCCAATAATTTCAATTCTTACTTTAAGATCAGTCCTACACTTCTGATTTCTTCTATTTGAAAGTCAGTTCCAAATATCTGACTCTCCTTTGATATCAATATTTGTATCTTGAATTCCCATTTTTGAGGTTAACCCTTACATGTTGATCTCTATTAAAAAATCCCCAGCGAAAACAAATAGCATACACAAATTCACACTTCTTTCTAAGTCGGATGACTTAGAAATCTATATTGGACTTGTTGATCTCGTAGGTCAACACCAATACGTCGGTGTGCTTGCCCAGGACACCACGCCTATTGAGTGTCCATTTGCTAACCTCACTTTTGGTTGAGGTCTAGTTTCTTCTTTAGAAGCCTATGATCTAGCCATAGGACTTTCTTGATGTGCCATATTATGTGCCATATTACATGGACAGAAGATTAACAAAAATCAATGTTATTGAGATCCAGGCCGAGTTATCTGCGCACGACGCTTCACCTGGTATGGAGAACACTGCGGACGATAAACAAAGGACCACCAAACAAAAGGATGAGCAGATCATCCGCCCTAAAAATAAAGTCAAAGAATTGAAAACTACTGTGATTGCAACGCAAAGACAGTCAAAATCACAACAGATGACACCTCCAGGAATGAATCAACCAGAAATCATTCATGTTGAGGATGAAAGAAAAGAGTTCACCTCTGATGAACAACCAGAGAAATACTCTGTTCAAAGCTTCATACCAGAAAATGAATTTAAACAAATGGTCAAACAAGTTTGTGAAGCCTTAAACCAGGCTAAGGATGGTGCATTGATTCTAAAAGGTAGACCTTACCCAGAAGAATTCGATGTCGTACCATTTTTTAAGGGTTTTACACCTCCGAACTTCAAAATATTTGATGGGACTGGAAATCCCAGACAACACCTAGCATATTT
>NW_018164816.1:1026736-1027218 GCF_001263595.1 Phalaenopsis equestris
CGTGCCCGTATCTTATTTCTGCTACAGGACTCTCCTAGAATCTAAAAAGTACATAGGAAAATAAAAGACTCAATCCTGCATGAAAATAAGTGGTAGCGGGAAAGCTCACATGCAAATATCGTATCATTAGTCATGCCTTAAAAGTGGGGGAGCTAATAGCACCTGCAAGCAAAAATGTCAGAAATCATTACTTGCTCCCCCTATAGCGGTACCTGTGTGTGCGCAAATAAATAGGCATGACTCCCTGCAGAAAAACGCCCTAACATACTACCACACATATGCAGCATGCAGTCACATCACAAGCACAATGCGGAAGAAAGATACCTGACTAGGGCAATCAATCCATCAAAGAACAATAGTCAGGCATCAAAAAGACTACCTAACACCCTAAATCCTAGCCTAGCACACCATCTAACGAAAAGTGCGTCAACCTAGTATCTAAGTGTGGGGTAGGTCTGAGTATAGTATGACTTTGACAGGGT
>NW_018164816.1:1027695-1028341 GCF_001263595.1 Phalaenopsis equestris
AGGGGGTGGGCGTGCCGTGGAGGCAGTGGCCCGAAGAAAAGTGTACCGAGGCGGCAGTGACCCGGAGACAATGGTGATTCTCACTAGGGAGAGTCACCCAAGTGCTAATGCAAATGCAAATGCAAACACATATGGTGCAACATGCAAACAGGCAAGCATGTGATATAATGCAAAGGCAGACAAAAATGCAGGTGATCGGTCAACCGTGCTGTGGTGGTCGGTCGAACCAAAGTGATACGCTCACCGAGCCGGAGTGTCCTATCGGAGCGAAGTGAAATGCTCGTTGGGTCTGGGCGGCTGATCGGAGCAAAGTGAGAGGCTCATCGGGCCGAGGCGGCTGATCGGAGCAAAGTGAAATGCTCGTCGGGCCGAGGCGGCCGGTTGGAGCTAAGTAAGATGCTCGCTGGCCCGGGGTGGCCAGTTGGAGCGAAGTGAAATGCAACATGCATCAAGCAAATAAATGCAATATGCAGCAAACCAACATGCAGATAGCAAACCGGGCTCGTGCTAACGACCTCACTTGGGAGACCTAAGGTTTAGACCATTGGATATGCGGCACCGCCGCCTCTTGCTTTGGTGAGGAAATACGGGGGAATTTCTCCCCGGATCTCCGAGGGGGAAACTCCCCACGACGCCGCGAAATAGG
>NW_018164816.1:1029687-1030359 GCF_001263595.1 Phalaenopsis equestris
GGGCGGCGGAGGCTCGCTGCCGGCAGGTGGAGGGAGCTCCGACGAGTGATGAAGATCTGACGTCGTGCTTCGTCGGCGAGGAGGGAGATCCGGCGAGGTGAGAGGGAGCTCGTGCTAGGGTTTGTCGCGAAAGGAGGGTGGCGGCGGAGCTTTTCGCGAACGATAGCGGGAGAGAGAGAGGGCGGAAGCGAGGGTTTATAATATAATATAATAATATTATTATTATAATAATAATAATTATTATTAAATTTATAATAGTCTCTCGCACATTTTAGCTCAGGCGCACCGTTATTTTGAAATGAATGTCCTCCCTAGCTAAAATCGACGTTCCGGACGCATTGGCGCAGTCCGTTTTGTCATTCGAGGTCGTTTGGGCCATTTTTTCAACTATCGTGCCAAAATGATAATTCGCACATTTTTACTCCGCTCGCGAAGCCGTAGCGAATTGGACGTCTTCCGTAAGTGAAATCGACGCTCCGGACACACTAGTGACGTCCGTTTCATCATACGGGGTCATCTAGACCACTTCGTCAAGCGATCGGCCCAATTCGAGCCAAAATCGCACGTGACGCGCCACATAACATATTTCGTTCCGATCGGACTCATCCAACGTGCCAGATACCGATCGGCGCCATAGCCTAGCAGCAGGACCCTGGCTACGCGCCCCCTCAC
>NW_018164816.1:1030397-1031812 GCF_001263595.1 Phalaenopsis equestris
CTGAACCCGACTACGTGCCCCTCAACACGCGTCAAAAGGTATCGGGTAAGTGTCTCGAGCCACTAGACGTTGCAGACGAACCGTAGATCATCTTAAGCCGTGTAAGTGGACACTCTACACTCGCGACATCAAAAATTAATGCCAGCAAAGGACCCCCAACAAGTGTGCTGCGCAGTCAAGGCACAGTGCACTTGTTGGAAGATGCTCAATTTTTGGTCAAGCCCAGGTTAGTAATGAAGCTACGCAGCCTAAGCGATCAAAAAGAGCCAAGTATCCTAGGAATGGAAAGCCAAGAGAGCCAAATCCACTTCTAGGAGGATGGGGAGGAATGCACATGGGACTTACATCCATCCCGACAATGAGTTCAGAGGCCGCAAAGGCATGACCCAGAAAAGTGGTTCAGAGGCCGTAGAGGCATGACCACGCCCGGTAGGTTCAGGGGTCGTAGAGACATGACCTACGAATGAGTTCAGGGGTCGTAGAGGCATGACCCAAAATTGTGGTTCAGAGGCTGTAGAGGCGTAACCACAAAGAAAAACAGGTTCAGAGGCCGTAGAGGCATGACCTAGGGGTGAGTTCAGAGGTCATAAAGACGTGACTCAACTCAGTGGTTCAGGGGCCGCAGGGGCATGACCACAAAACACTGAGGGGTTAGACCCTCGAATGCCTGCGCTTCATCAATGAGGACTGTCGGGCTACACGTCGCTCATGTATAGAAGGCAGGTTGGCTATGAAGCCGCCCGTCACTTTAATGAGGAATGTCATGTGGACTTATATCGCTCACTAAGCGGTAACAGGTTAACTAGATTGAAAGGAGAATACCCACGAACTTCAGCTCTCCTCTGAGTACTAGTCCGCATTGATCAATTAGGAAGGAGAGCCATGAGACTCAAATCCCTCATGCAAACTGATCGAGGTGCATGCCTCAACACCCGCACTACACCTGTGATGAATACTAAGAGTTTTACATCATCATCTGAGAGGTAGGAAAGGTTAGCTAGGAAGCCAAGCAACAAAGTTAAATCATCGAATGACAATATTTTCTCATAAAAGGACCAACTAGAGTGTCATCTGATCCGAGAAGCATCGAAGCAAGTGGCTATAGAGCCAAAAATGTCAAAAGATAAGATGTCCTCATAACAAAGCAGTCTCTAAAGTTATAGGGCTCGAGGCACATCGTAGGAGTTGGCTATGGAGCCAAAGGATCATCATGAGATGAGACACCCTCATGAGGCATCATATGGAAGAGGGACAAAGTAGTCTAGCAATTTGAGACTGGTCAATAAAACCAAGTGAAGCGGTCCTCACCATACGCAATGTCACAGTACTATCAGATATTAGAATATCACGACCGAACACGAATTGGTTGACCAACTGAAGTGGCCTAAACCAATACGGCATGTCCCTTGATGAGG
>NW_018164816.1:1032638-1037177 GCF_001263595.1 Phalaenopsis equestris
GAGACAAAAACATGGTTACATGACCAGGATGGTCTAACCATAGGAGTGCTTCTGTGAGCACTAGCGAAGCAACTTTCGCTGGGGATCCATGGATCGATCATTACGCCGATATGACATGACACTCGACGTGGTGGACAAAACCAACCAAGGTAGTCGAGAAAAATAATGGGGTTATATGATCTAGAAAAGTTTAACCACCAGGGTGCCTAATGAGCACTAGCGATATAACTCTCGTTGAGGAGTTCTGCGGGCGTGAGAATACCCGACTTAAGCACGGACTAATCGAGCTAGCATGGAGCTCTGACTAGTACAACATGCGACTAGACATGTTGAGTAAGATCAACCATGTCGAAGGAATCGTTGAAGAGGCTCTTAGATCTTCTCCACTAAACTCTTGATGTTTCTTTGATTCTCTTTCTTCCCTTACAATACAAACTATAACTCAAAATAAAAAGAAAAGGGGTTCCGACGTGTGTAGAAGAGTCATTCCAAAAGAAGAAAAGAGAGAGTGAGTGTGTGTCTGTTATTCAGTCCAAGTCTTCTTTTTTAATTTTCCAAAAGGTGCATTGGTGTCTCTTCAAAACATGTCCACATTCAATGAATCTTTCAAAAGTTGCCTCCTTTCAAAAGCCAATTGAATGTATTTTTGTGTCCACTGACTATTTCCGAAGTTTTCACCAACGATTGCTTCAAATAACTCTTCAAAAATTCATCCAAATTCATTAAATCATCGAGTAACTACTTCTGACGCTTAGGAGTGGCCTTCTGGGTTTTACTGGTGCGTAAGCGCGAATTCTAGGCACTTAGGCGCCACATTTATTTTGCACAACTTCTTCATTTTTGCTCCAAATTTGACCCTTTTTCACTCCTTTCACCATTTTTTATCCATTTGATTGTACCTGAAAGAAAAACACACAAATATCTTCCATTAAAGTGCAATATCTCAAAAATAGGTATAAAATTGTGTACATCAAGACTATTTTTTTTAGGTGTATCAGGCACCTAAATTCCAATTCCCATTCTAGGATTAGTACCTAAATTCTAATTTCCATCTCTTAAATCGATTAAGACATCATATTCTCATTCTTTCAAGATCTGAGACCCCCTTAAAAGGATTAAGGCTTCTGATTCTCATTCCGGGGTTGGTACCTAATTTCTAATTCCCATCCTAAGATCAGTACCTAAATTTTTATTCCCATTTCTTGAGATAGGTGTGAGGCCCCCTTAAAGGGAGTAAGGCATCTGATGTGCCCCTAGTGTGTGTTATTTTTTCTGCATGTTTTATGTAAAATTAAATCCACGGTAACAGTGCCAAGAACTTGACCCGTCCCAAAATTGCACAGTAATTTAGCTTTAAAAAATATGGCCAATAACTTGACCCAATTTGTATTAAGTATTTAATGTGCAAAATTTAAATGTTATATCAAATATATAAATTAGTTCACTCAGTATGGGTTCAACGCAAGTGCACGTAATATAGAGCTTCAAGTATCCTTCCCAGTATCAAGTATCGCTTCAAGTAATATAGAGCTTTCTTTAAAAACCCCAATATCAATCCCACCAAGAAGCGAGGTAAGAAATCCCTTAAGCTAAATCTATTATACTACTATAAGCAATTAGTTTGGAAGGTTGATTAAAGTTGTTTTAATGTATGATAACAAAACTAAGTTTAATAAATTAATTTCTATACTTTAAAGTTAAAGTTACTAAGACTAAATAAAGTTTTGTGATGGAGATTTCAAATTTAAGAAAGTATCCTTCCCACTACAATGAATTTTTGGTTAATGATAGAGATAAATGGTTTGAATTTGTATTGTGCTAAATAAGAACAATTTTATCTCTCTACCCTGATTCAGTGTTATATAGAATCATTGACTAATCTCAAATTTAGTCCCTAAATACATGGTTAGGCTGGGAGGATATTGACTCTCACTCCAGAGCTGCCACTTCCCTTCCTCTGAAGGCTAATGCTCTCTTTAGTTCTTAAACACTAAGACCAAATTGGGGATTTTAGGCTGTCACACTAAACTAAAATCTCCAATTCTACAATTCTATGCCCAACAAAGTATATTTCTCTATTTATTTGCACCTAATTCAATGAACAAAACACTCCATGGAATTAAATGTGATTCTCACTCTGTTATAGAACTCATACTCCATTTCCTGGATCATATGTTTCACAACAGATTTTAACATTTCAATTGTGAAAATTGAAAAGTAAATTAAGAATGGAGTGGAAAAATCATCACAATTTATTTTATATTTTTAAAATGGCACATCCAAATTATCTATTCATTTCATCATGTCTCAAAGTAGGGAGAAAGATAAAGAAGTCTACTCAGAACTTATGAGGAAGATACGATAAAACACATATTATATATATATAAATAAGTTTATAAAATAAGGAAATAAAAGAACAACTTATCTTAGAGTCCTCCTCAAGCAAATCCATCGAATTTCCCTTGTAGCACTTTCTCTGTTTACAATCAACAATAAATTCTCTCTTAGAAGTGTAATGAAGAAGAAACCTCTCACGTTCCTTCTCCTCTTACAATTCTTCAGAAAAATCCTCTCCACACACAAGAATTTACTCTACAACTAATTCACACACACTCACGCACACACACACACACACACAAACCCCCACACATGCACATGAGAGGCTCCAAGCCCTCTTTTTTTAAAGAGACACAAATTCCCTCCTTTTTCCCAAGAGAAAAATCTATTCATCCAAAACACATGTCTCTTTATTCAAGAGCCTTCTCTAAGTGTCTAGATTCATTGAATCACTTCATGAGGTGTTTGAATCACTTGGGAGCCTTCTTGAACATCAAAATCTGCCAAAAATTGGTCCATAACCGTCCCAGGTGCTGTCGGCGTCGATCTGGGCGCGGTTGGCATCACTTTTCATCACTTCTCTGGACTCGGGTGCCATCGGCGCAGGTCTATAGCAGCTCCACTGTTTCGCTCTGTTTGGCTCCAGTTTAGCTCCGTTTCGCCCCATTTCAGTTGTGTTTCGTTCCTAATAAATAGAACTACAAAATAAGCATGAAAATAAATTTTCTTTAAAGTATAATTTCATTCAAAAATATGTGATAAGTGTAAATGAGATTTAGCATAGAAAGACATATCAAAATATGTCAGGACAGAATTTTCTTTCTTACTCATTTTTTTATTCTTTTTCTCCAAAACTCCTTTTCTTATCCCTTAAACCAAAAATATACAAAATACCTTCTTTTAAAGTCTAATATCATTAAAAATCACTAAAATTAAGCATAAAATATATATGAAAAAGTAGTCATTTTTTAGGTGTATCAATATCCTATTCTCATCCTTTTGAGATTGATGTGAGACCCCCTTAAACAGGTTAACGCTTTTGATTCTCATCTTTTCGAGATTGGTACCTAAATTCTAATTCCTATTCTAGGATCAGTACCTAAATTTTGATTCCCATCTCTTGAGATAAGTGTGAGACCCCATTAAATGGAGTAAGACATCCTATTCTCATCCTTTTGAGATCGGTGTGAGACCCTCTTCAATGGATTAAGGCTTCTGATTCTCATTCTGGGGTTGGTACCTAAATTCCAATTCTCATCCTGGGATCAGTACCTAAATTTTGATTCCCATCTCTTGATATATGTGTGAGACCTCCTTAAATGGAGTAAAGAATCTTATTATCATCCTGTCGAGATCAGTGTGAGACCCCCTTAAATGGGTTTAAGGCTTCTGATTCTCATCTTTTTGGGGTTGGTAGCTAAATTGCAATTCTCATCCTGGGATCAACACCTAAATTGTGATTCCCATCTCTTGAGATAGGTGTGAGACCTCCTTAAATGGAGTAAAGCATCTTATTCTCATCATTTCGAGATATATATGAGACCCCCTTAAATGGATTAAGGCTTCCAATTCACATTATGGGGTTGGTACCTAAATTCTGATTTCCTTCTGCTACCTCTTCGATTGGGATTGGATGTGAGTCCTTGAGCTTTCTTTCCCAATGTAGCTAATTCAAATTCTCGAGATAGGTGTGTGTCGACACTATTTTTTGTTGAAGGAGTTGCTCGTTGAAAGCTGTCGGCCACTGGAATCGAAATCCTGTCGCCCGCTTCGGAAGGACATTTTATTTTATATATATATATATATATATAGTCTTAGAAAAATATGAAATCAAACTAACCCCATAATTTTCATAATCTAAATGAAAGAGTACTATACCTCAAATCCTGTATCTATACCGAAGGATAAACACAAGACTTGAGGGTGAGGCTCGATCAAATAAACTAAGAAATATATGACATATATTTGATCTGTGAAATCGTTTTATTTGCCAACAATTTCTCTTATTTAATATGAAGAATTAAATAAGGTTTATTTTAAGCTGGGTTGGAACAAGCTTCCTATAAGGGCAAGCCCCAATAATTAATTACTTCTTCAATGACTGAAGTCATCTAAGAAAACTCTCTATAAAAATCAGGGAATATTATCTTCATAGATTTTAAAAGAATTAGGACTTTTCGACGAAATCAGACAAAGAGGTTT